>NC_031778.1:22442184-22444695 GCF_001522545.3 Parus major | reverse complement strand
GAGAAGAGAAGAGAAGAGAAGAGAAGAGAAGAGAAGAGAAGAGAAGAGAAGAGAAGAGAAGAGAAGAGAAGAGAAGAGAAGAGAAGAGAAGAGAAATGAGATACAGGAGGTGTAACATAGTGAAAGATTGGACAGACTATTACACTTTTTGAAACTGTCATAGAAACTTTTATGGAATATTTTGGCTTTGTTTTCCTGGTCATAAAAGTTTTAAAGCAAACCAACATCCATCACTGAAGGAGGATGCACCTTTCCATTTCACCAGTTTTATTTTTCTCTAATCATCAGGTTTAGTAGCATCCTTCCACTGCCCCCAAAATCTAAAAATCATAAAATCACTGAGGTCTAAAAAAGAACTCTTTGGCTTCTCTGGAGCTGTGCTGGCTGTTCCAAGCTGTTTAATCTAGGATCTAAACCTCCATCCCAGTGAACAGTCCATGAACAAGATCACATCATCCTGCCTATGGATCCATCCCCAAATCCACAAAGCTGGGATCCCATGGGGGCTCAGGGCTGCCCTCTTCTCTCCCACCATCCAAAAGTCACCAAAGCCACCACAAATTTCAGGGCAGGGTTATTGGGTTGGTGGGTTTGGGTTTTTTTGGATGCTGATTTATTTTAATAGAGGAAAACTCTTCATTAGCTGGTCGTGTATGAGAAACTTTGTGACAACAACAACTGTTTAAAGAAGTCAGATTTCTCAAACTCTAATTTTCTCCAGCTAAGAAGCAGGAAAGACACATAAAACCTGGGGGACACATAAAAACTCTCTGCAATGTCTGGTCCACCATTGGATTTTTGCTCCTTTTCTAACCTTAGGGCATGCAGTATTAGCTAATGGATTTTAAACTAGATATAGCCCAGTGGAGAAGGCTTTTCAATTTTATATGCAGCAGAAAAAGTGAGTTTTCACACAGAATTTATATTCCTTGCTGAATAGGAGTCCATTTGCCTTTGATCATCATAAAGAAATATAAATCAGCTATAGCTTTCCTTTTGATTATTTACCATCTCCCACAGACCCCTTAGGCAGAGGAGACTTGTGTTTGCTCTTGATTAATCTGCTGTTGTATTTTTTAAAGGCGTGTGCTCATTGTGGATGGTTCTAGCTGGAGCACGAGGGGATTTTTCTATGCTGGAAGCAGTGGACAAGTCACATCTCTTCCTCTTATTAGTCCCATTCTGGGAGAGGTGCAGACAAGCCATAAAACCACCAGGCTTTAAACAAATGAGGTGGGAAGTGGTGGAGATGAGGGGGTTTTATAGAGCAGCTATTATTCCACATTTCTGCTGGAAAAAAAACCCCACTGTAATTTCTCAGCATTGCTCATAGGCACTGTTAAACCCAGAATTACTTGAAGTTAACCCACTGCACATTAATTAGAGTTTGCTTGGGCTAAGCTAGACTTTTCTGGAAACTTTTTAACATATGGGGGGGAAAAAAATTCCTTAAAAAATTCAGCTTCAGAGAAAATGTACAGAAACTGTTGCCTCCTTCCTGCTAATTTACAGAATCCTGTAAATCCTGGGTTTTAAGGAAAACCTTGCAAAATGAGAAAGGCAATATTGCATTGTAGGGATGAGAAAGTCTCTTTTTTTGCCTGATGAAAGAAGGAGGGTGAATGCAGGTGGAGACAAGGAGGGAGAATGAGTGACAGGGAAAATCCACTTGGTTCTCAAACCCTGAGGCTGAAGGACTCGAGGCCACCTAACACAGGAGATATTGTCCCAAAACTGCCAACCCTGCTTGCCTCAAAACCACAAAGTCTGAGCAGCAGAGTGAAAGAAGGAATTCTGCATTTATCCACTCCAGAGTCCTGGAGCTGGAGTTGGTGTTTGTGTCCCGGATTGCTGCACACAGAGCTGCTGCTCTTGGTGCCACTCGTTGGGAAATTCCATCACTTTTCCTCATTCCAACCAGTGACTAAATATTGAGAGGGTTTGGGTTGGTTGGTTTTGTCACTCAGCGTGGGTGGGGACATGCTGGGTTTGGGTGAGAACAAGGAGCAGGTGCCATGGATGTGTCTGGGAGATTGGGGACAAGGTCCAGGCTGAATTTCACTGAATTCCAGCCCCTGGCAGGAGATTGACCAGAAACCAACATTTGCTTTCATTACTATTTTTCCATGTTCATTGTTTTGTCCCTCTCAGGTCCACATGAATCACCCAACTGTGTTTTCAGGATCAGCCCTCAGAATAAACTATGAATTATCCCAAACCAAGGCTCACATCAGAGTGTTGTTCCCAGTTCAAGGCTTTTACTTTAAACATCATTGAAATAATAAAAATCCTAAATTTTTCCTACTTTCAAGCATTAAATACATTCCAAACTGCCTCCTCTGCTATCCTTTTAACATAAAAAAAGTCACCAGATGGTAAATGTGTTTCAGATGTGTTGACCACCCTTCCTGAATTGCTTGGCAATGCCAGGGATTTTTTTTCCTCTTAGCCACTGGTAAATGATGTAGAATAGAGAAGAAAATGAGTTAACAAAGGATGGATGGATGGATG
>NC_031778.1:22434649-22441444 GCF_001522545.3 Parus major | reverse complement strand
GATGGATGGATGATGGATGATGGATGGATGGATGATGGATGAATGATGGATGGATGGATGGGCAACTACAAATTTGAATATGATTATCACTCCTCAGTTTTATATAAATCTCTTCTAATCAATGGTAAATATCCACACTGTTGAAAGAAAGAATATTTTTGGGTGTGCAATTAATTTTGCAGGTGTTGCCTTGAAATTAGAAAACCCTCTTCTGCCTTCCCCGGTCTGTAATTAGGATTTTTCAAGCTTGGCTTTGAAAAAAGATCAGAAGAGAGAGTGGTGTTATATATACACTCCCAAGCTGCATGTAAGGAATAAAAATGTTATTCTTGGCCACATTGTTATCACTAAAGACAATATTAATGCATCCAGTGTTATTAAAATGTAACTATTAGTCGATATATTGATGTTGCTGACTGTCCAAATTTACTCCTGCAGAGTTTAAATACTTGAGACTGCATTAGTGTTGGCAATAAAGATATTTAAAGTGCAGGAAAGTTACACATATTCAGAAGCATTTTATGAGGTTAATCTAGAATATTTAGGTTAAATTAAGTTAAATCTGGGTGTGAAGGTGAATGGGTAATTGATAAAGGAATATCCTAAAACAAGAGTGAGGCCTTCAGCTGGCTCTTGAGCCATTAAAATGAGTTTATTTCACTTTACAGTGGTACCTATCAGTGTCCTTTTATTCTCATGCAAAGCTCCCAGACATAATTTTAAGAAGGCTTTTTGAAATTGTTCTTAGACATCCATGACCATCAGGAATGTGGGAAAGACAGGTTGGATTTTGGGAGTCAACAGAAACACATGGAAGAGCCAGGCTGGTTTTGCTCTCCTCTGGAAAACTCCTCTTTGGTATTTATCAAAACTTTATTTGAACTATCTGAAACTCAAATCTGCAAAAACAGCCTGGAAACCTCTTGAGAACAAAAGGATTTCTTGTTGACAAAAGCAGTGGCTGTGCTCCTTGCTTTTTACTGTGACAGGAAAGGCTCCAAACCATCAATTGAAATGGTGTTGGATTTTCCTTTGGCACTGCTGTCCCCAGGGAGACGCTGTGCTGTCACTTTGGGGAGTTTCTCTGGGAGTTAAAGCACTGCATTTATACCTAAAGTACAGTTCCTCACCCCAAATGTTTGCAAATCAAGCAGACCAGACTAAAGAATCTGTTGTTATCTCATTTCTTCTGCCTTTTTTTATTTAAATTGAGAAATTAATTCAGATTTTTTTACTGTGCTGGCCAGAGACTGCCCAACCTGCTGCTCATTCATTGTCTCTGAATATGTTAAATTGTTTAATAAAGCTAAACATAAAAACTGGGAGCTATCACGGGGATTTTGAGGAAGGATTTCTGAACTGGAGGCTGTTGTGTGCCAGCTGGTGCATGCTCTGTGTGTGAGACATCTGCCTCCAGCAGCAGCAAGAAGAGAATCCCGCAGGGTCAGCGCTAACGGTGGCTGCTGCCGCTGCTTTGCAATTCCTTGGTGACAGTGATAGATTTTCAAACAAATTGGTGCTTAGATTGCAGGGGAAAACTCCTCAGCAGGTTACAGCAGTGGCAGGAGGGGTCAGAGCCAGAGCTCAGTCTGTGCCACCGTCCTGCCACCGGCTGCCTGGCACTGTCACCCTGCACAGGCTGCCTCCTCCCCCTGCCTCAGGGGCACCCACTAAATGCTGAAAGAGCCCCCTTAGAAACATCTCAGTCCATATTTAGTGCTTCTCCTGTTTGTGTGGGAGACAGAAAAGGGAAAAAAAGAGGAATCCCATCTCACAGGGACCTGTTTGTCCTCACCAGCCCTTTGTTGCACCACAGGCCAAGACCAACAAAAAGGGAAACAGATAAATTAAATTATCATTGATAATAATCCTTTAATGATAAACTCAAAAACCTACAAGAAATGCTCCATTTTCAGAGAGACCATCCCAAAGAAAAACAGGATGAGGACATCCAGTCTTGGAACAGATTGGAGAATCTCTAACTGGCCAAGGGCTCCTACAGGCACCAGTAGATAATTTGTGATGCTCTGAGGGGAACAGGGAATTATTTGGACTCCTGATTTTGTGGCACACACATCTGGGGCACTGAGATCTGCTTCCCTCCTGTCCCAAGTGTTTCTTGAAATATTGCCAGGCTGAACACAACTTTCTGATAACAATGTAAGCAATGAATTGGCCATCACCAAAAATCTTCCAGTCTTTAATCACCAATCATTCCAGTCTTTAAGCATCAGAGATCCAAGAAGGAAATTCATGGACTAAGTGAAGGTGTTGGCTGTCCCTAGGACAGAGATATTTTATCTCTGCTGAGGAGATAAATCTGCCATCAATGCAAACACCAAATGTGCCATTGCCAAGTTACAGCAGCAAAATGAGGCTGTATTTCCTCGTGTTCCTCAGGAGCAGGGCACTGATGGTGGCTGTACCCAGGTGTTGTTATCTGTGATATTCAGCATCACTGCAGCAAACAGAAACAAAAAGCCCTAAAACTGAATGCTGTAGGAACTGAGCTGATTGTGAGATCAGGGCTCCTCTGACACTGCCCCATCACTCAACACAGAGAACCTCTGCTTTGGGGCAACCTGTGCTGTGGGAAGAATTCCTCTCAAGGGCAGGAAAACGCAGCATTTCTTGCAGGTTTTGAGTTTATCACTAAAGGAGACAACCCTAGTTTGCAATTTTCAAGCTGTTTGTGCTGATTCACACCTATTTGTTGTGAGACTGCTGTGGGCACGTGGCAGAAATTCCACACTGGTTGAGGTTGGGCACCATCAGCCATCCCGTGGCTGTGATGCTGTTCCAGGCTGCTGCAGCCTCCCCCAGCTCCAGCTGCCAGCCTGTTGAGTCATTAGATCCACTGTCCTCTGCTGTCTTCTCCAGCAGCTCGGAATTAGAGCCCAGATCCCCTCACCTTGTCACCAAAGAGCTCTGGAAGTGCAGAGATCAGGGGAAAATTGTGATTATTTTGTCAAGGCGATCACAGCAAACCTCTGTGCTCTCCCAGAGCAAATCACACTTGATCACGGTAATTGAGAGGTGCATTTCTTTCCACTGATGACTTCTGTCTTTAGAGAACTGCTTTTCAGCCTGGAATATTACTCCTTTCCTCCCCTCACTGACACCAAATGAGCAGGTGTAGAGTTTTATCCTTTGCCAACCCTATAATCTGCTGTTATTTCCGCAAGGTAGCCCTTTGAGTCAGGTATTTCAACGCCGCTGATTCGATTCCTTGAGCAATGTTTACATAAATAAAATATGCCAGAGCAATCCAATTTGGGGCTTACGTGATTGCCTTGCCTCCCTTTGATCCCCAAACACTTGAAATGTGATTCCTCTCCTCAGCACAGATCTTGTCAAACAGAAACATCTCTGAGCTGCAGTCAGTCCAGACCCGTCACTTTAAACCCACAAAAATAAAATAAAATCAAATAAAAAAAGAAATTAATAACCTTATTCCTAGAAAAGTGATGAGTGGAACAATTTTTTGCGGCTTTAAATTATTGATTGCCCTTAAGCATCTCATTTCAAGCCTTTTCAAAGGGGAAGCAAACAAGAATGTAATTTACAAATAAAAATCAGTTTAATGAAAAAAGTCCATAAGACAAATTGATTATGATTCTGGTATGGTTTTGATGAAGAATATTTTTAAATTATTTTGGAAAACTCATTTTCGAGTTACATTCCTGAACTCATTATTGACTGAACTTCCCAACGTGCGTATGGATGAAAGCTAAAAAGAGAAAGCTGATTAGAGAATGACAGATTTTCTAAAAGGGAGATTTACTGCAATGGATCCTCACTTGCTAAGGCTGCAGAATGTATTTATAAAAGCCATTCACCATACGGATGTGGGAAAATGTTCAAATATTTGTGTATCAAGTTTCAGACTCCCATAAATGTTTGCTACAGAAAGTAACACCGACTATAAAATCCCTCTTTGCTATAGAAAGCAATGCCGCCTATAAAATATCTCTTGGCTTCAAATCATACATTCAATTCAGGAAACCCTAAATGGCAGCATGAACCCAATGCAGAAGTTGTTTATTTTTTGCTACCTGGGTGGTAAAGACCCATCCTGAGTCTGAATTCCTGACAAGACCCTTCCTGCCAAGCCCATGTGTCCATACCAATTCCTGCATCCCGTGTTTTTCGGTTGTTGGAATTATAGATCCTGTTAGGATTTGGCCCAAAAGTCAATCCCAGCAGCAGCAGCAGCTTGTGAGGGGCTGAGTTTGACACAAGAAATCCCTGTGGTCTTGCTGAAAATTCCCCAAATTCCTGCTGAAAATACCCCAAATTCCTAGGCAGAGGAATTCTGTGGTGGTTGTGGTGCAGGACCAGCTGCTGCTTAGTACAGCTCGGGTCAGGAAAGGTAGAGGAGCTCCTAATTAAAAGATAGACATTGAAAACTTTTATTTGAACAATATCTACTAAAAAGTGTATGTGGGGCCAGGTCCTGCAGCCAGAATCTCTCTGGAGAACTGGAATAATGTAGAGCTACCACTCTTCTGCCCCAGGATAAAGAAAGAGTTGCCCAGGTGAAACAGAGCTTGAAGGAAGCCAAGACTGACAGAGCATCCCCAAAATTGTACTTACATCCCTGGAATCATGAAATGGTTTGGGTTGGAAAGGAAAATATCACCTCATTCCAATCCCTTTCCATGGGCAGGGAATCTTCCACTGCCCCAGGCTGCTCCAGGCCCCAGTCAGACACTGATCAACAAATCTTAGTAACAGCAAAACCCTGTATATTTAAATAAAGTTATTATTAGATTTACTCTTCTGTTTTTACTCAGCAATATAACAGATTGTTTTTCTCAGGATGTTGAAGTCAAATAAAAAGGAAGAAATGTAATATCTCTTGATATTTTTTTTACAGTTCGGAAAACAAGACCTTGAGGAGAAAATGGAGTGTGGCATAACCATTGCTACAAACGCTGTGTGTTAATTTTGATAATTGAAAATTTACAAGACAACACGATTATCTGACACAGTTCATTAAAAAAAAATCATACTGCTAGTGTGGTGTTAACTTAAAAAGTGCTTAAATTTTGGACTACCTTTTTTGCTGAGAGGTCAGGGCAGGGTATTAGCAGCTGAAAATCGTGTCATTATTCCCAGGGCTGCAGTTCAGCTGGGGTAAAATATAACACACTGTCACTTACCAGGCGCCAAAAAATCATAAAAATCCCTTTGAATCATGTAATCACAGGCACCTCTGGGACAGCCTCTTTGTCCTAAAGAAGAAGTGAGGATATTTTGGAAAACACATCAACTTTATGTCTTCATCCAAGGAAACAACCACAAATCAATTGGATTAGAGCCGTGCCTGGGCGATCCAGGAGTTAAGGTTGTGCATGTCAGCATTTCTATTAGGCTGATAAGTAACCTGCTGTGAAAAACCTCACCAGCAGCCTGCATGGGCTCTGCAAATAAGTTGTCTTATTATTTCCTCCAAATTTTAAATCACTGGTCATTTGGAACTCGTGTCAGCTTCATTTTGCTGCTGTGAGCCTGCCAACTTCAAGAACATCCTTGGGCAGATATTTATACCTGAAATACCAGGTGTGTATTGAATTTATCTGCACAGGCAGGGAAAATGAATGCTCAGCTGGTTCCTGTCGGTGGTGATGGAGGAGTTAAGGCTCCCAGCAATTTTGTGGAATGTAAGCTTTAAAAATTTATTAATAAAAAATAATCCAGCAAGTTTAGTCATCCTGGGTTTCTTTAATGAAAAGATCTTTAAATATATAAACACACAGAGTAAATATTCAACTAAAAATGATTCACAGGTGCATTTTTAAAGCTTTTGTGACAGGTTTTAATATAAAGTTTAAACAAAATTACCAGAATAAAACTTGTGGATATTGAATTCCTGGCTTTGTTATTCTTTCAAGAATGTATGATCTGTTCAGCAACAAAGATAAAAAAAGTATTGCAAAAGAGACAAGATCTTAAAGAGGCCAAATTAACCCTGAAGGGAGAAAAAGGCAAAGCTACACGAACTACAAGGGGAAACAGAGGGCTCAGTAAGTCACAGGCTGTTGTTTCAATGCAAATACTGAGTGCAAAGCCATCAGACATGAGGAAAGAAAGAGGGAATATTTAACACAAAATATTTTCCAGTCACTCCTGTGGAAATGAGGTCACTCTGGGGGCTGATTTTCTTTGGTGCATCAGAGTCCCAGAGGGGCTGAGGTTGGAGGAACCTCTAGAGATCATCCATCCCTGCTGGAGAAAAGGCTGGGCTTTGAGAATCTCCAAGGGTGGAAACCCCACCACCTTGTTGGGCAAGCTGATCCTGGCCATGACCCCTTCTTCTTGGGCTGAAACACAACTCAAAAAACACGGCTCAAGAGCACAACTCAAACAACACAGCTCAAACAACACGGCTCAAACAACACGGCTCAAACACAGCTCAAACAACACAACTCAAACAACACAGCTCAAACACAACTCAAACAACACAGCTCAAACAACACAGCTCAAACACAACTCAAACAACACAGCTCAAACACAGCTCAAACACAGCTCAAACAACACAGCTCAAACACAGCTCAAACACAGCTCAAACAACACAGCTCAAACAACACAACTCAAACACAGCTCAAACAACACAGCTCAAACAACACGGCTCAAACACAACTCAAACAACACAACTCAAACAACACAGCTCAAACACAACTCAAACAACACAGCTCAAACACAACTCAAACAACATGGCTCAAACAATACAACTCAAACACAGCTCAAACACAGCTCAAACAACACAGCTCAAACAACACAGCTCAAACA
>NC_031778.1:22410457-22434399 GCF_001522545.3 Parus major | reverse complement strand
CTCAAACAACACAGCTCAAACACAGCTCAAACACTACAACTCAAATAACACAGCTCAAACAACACAACTCAAACATATCTCACCTTGTGCCTGGGGGCTCCTGGCCATCATTGGCCCCCTTGGAAGAACCTTTGGAGCATCCCAGCTCAGCTGGCCTCTTGCTCCAATCCTGAATCATCTCTGTGGCCCTTTGCTGGAATTGCTCCAGTGGTTTTGCTCCATCCAATTTTCTCACAGTGGGGAGATCAGCCCTGGGCCTTTGATTGACTTTGTGAGGCTCCTGTTGGTTTCTCCAGTGTTCCCAGGCCCTGCTGGGTGGCAACCACTCCTCCCTGTCCTGTGTCACCTGCTGAGGTTGCATTTCTCCCCCTCCAGAGTGGCTAACAAGGAGGTTAAACAATGTCTGTACCATGGGAAGAACCTGCTGTACCCTCAGATATAATAAATTAGATTTCTACATGAGATGAGTGTTCATTAAATGAAAGTGATGCACAGCCTTTCTCCATTTTTCCCCTTCACTGGCACTACAGAATAGGACACAAGTGCACCTTCAGAAACAAAATTAATATATTCAAATAAGGGTTTTGCATCTTGAAAACAAGCTCTAAATATCCTTTAAAATACATTCAATCTCTTTCTAAGCTATCAGGAAGGAACATTCAATTTGTTAGCCAACTAACCGAGCAAAAAAGAATTTACATACAAATTTTTAACAATGAGTTTGGAAATTAAATCTGGATTGTGTTGACCTCTGTGCCTGTGCTAAGCCCAGGGGCCAGCTCTACTTTTAACTCTTACCACCCAGAAAAAAAAGGTGTTTTTGGAAACACTTCCCAAAACTGTGCGTAGAAGTTGAAAAATAAAATTTTAATTGTTTGTCTTGCGGTTCGCCCCACAGAATATTGATAATAATGTTTTATCTAAGATAGTTATAATTGGTTTCTTTCAGGAAGCCACATTATAATCACATTAAGACACTTCAGGGCGTCTGCCCTAACAATGGCAGGTCCTGCTGGGTCTTATTACTTAAATGTGCTCGCAGTGGCTCTCTCTGCTGCTGCCTCATTTATCTTTTCTGGGCAGAGATTGATCCCAACTTCCCCCAAGTTGTATTTATTTTGCTAAGCAGAGCATTGATCGATGCCATATGAGCTGAGACAACCAAACTCATTTTTCTAATGAGAGGTTTTCCAGAAAGCCTCGTGAAATTTATTTTTTTGGACGATACCTTGGAGTTAATTACTCCATGCAGAGAGCAGGATAATCACCAGAGGATCAAACAAGGAGAATTGTTTCTCCCATTTGGCAAGAGTCTGCAGGAAAATTTGGGTATTCCTGGGAGGTTAATGGGATTCCAGGCTCATGGATTGCTCTTCCCACAAAGCCAGACATGTCCAGGTGGGCTGGTCTGACGCTGTTGCAAGACACATTGATTAACTGGGAAAAAAATATCTGGGAATACAGCAGTAAATAACATGGATAGAGACCAGCCACTTCTTTCTGTGGCAGCCCTAGGGTGTGAGTGTGCTGATGTGAAAAGGGGCATTAAACCCTTCTCACTGAAATCTAGACATGCTCCACAGTAAAAGTGCATGGAAAAGTCACCAGCAGCCTCCAAAGTGCTCCAGCCAGATTTTTGCCACCATTTCAGTACTGAAATTATATTAATTTAACCGGTTTACTTCAGGTTATTTCAAGGCAGAGGACAGCCAAACACAATAAAGAGTGTAGAATTGTAAATTTGCTTTAATACTTGAATTTAAAGAAATCCCTCAGTCAACCAAGGCCACTCTGGGTCACTTTCTCCATCCCACCATTCCTGAGTGGGAATTCTCCTGGAGCACAGCCCAAGGCTTGCAGCAGTACCCCAGGGGTACCCACCTGAATTCCCAGGTGTCCAATAAAGGGTGAACTTATCAGTTCCACCACTAAAATCCCTCCTCTTCTCCAGCTTCTGGCTTTTACAAAAATGGCAGGAATTTTATCTCTCTGTGATCTCCATCTCTTTGTCAAATTTCATTATAAATACTTCATGGCCTAAAAACCCATTAGTGCAGATACCTGGGGAGGTAAACAGACACAAGTGTGCAATCTTACATTTATATCAGAATTCAGATCTGTAGCTCATACATCTCTAAAAATAAATTTCACCTTGACCACATTACCAATATTTTCCTGCTTCTCCAGGAACATTAGAAAGTAAAATCCTCACTAGCAGCAAGTGCAATTAAAGCTAATTTTGTCTCAGTCTCATTCTCCAAGTGGGAAAGCACAAAGTCTGCATTTTGTACAGGTGAAGCACCAGCAGTTTGGAAATGACGTGTTCAGGTAATGAGTGAATTCCCTCCTGGTTTGTTCACTCAGCATGGCCTAAATTACCTCTGTACCTCCCTTCTACCCCAAGCCAGGAGCACATGCATCAAAAACTCAGCAGAGTGTAGAAACCTTTAGAAAAATTAACAGCAAAGGGTAGAGATTAATTCCTGATGTTCCAGCAGGGTGGTAGCACTCCTCTGGGGTTGTAACCCAATCCAAACTGCAGCCATTCCCAAGATGGAAAGGGGGAAGAACATCCTAATGTGGGATAAACAACATTGCAAACCATCCTGATGTGGGATAAACAGGATGGCTCTGAGGATCTTCCACAGAGAAATTGAAATGGAAACCATACATTAATGCCATTAATGGCACTTTATTCGAGAGTTTGCCTCATATTGCAGGATCCAAGGGCTCGAGTTCCACATTAATATCTGTTTTATGGTTCCCTCTGCCCCAGAGCGAGCCATAATTTCATTATCAATTCCAGGCATCCCAGTCTGAGGTGCATATTCGGATTTTACAATGCTTTTCAAAACAGAACTAATGAACTGTGTGTTTTAAAGGATTCTGGGGGGTTTGAGGGCAGGCCTGGTATTAGAGATAGAAAGGAAATGGCAGCAATAAAGTTCAAACGATGCCTGGTGTACAAATAAAAGTTGCAAGAAGCAAGTGCTGTATCTTTGCATAATGGTGACTCATCTGGGTTCTCTGGGAGCAGGGAGGGGGAACCATGAAATGCTGCTTCATGACAGAGAAAGGAAGAAGTTCTCTCTGAGAAAGGAAGAAGTTCTCCATGCTGGGATCATGTCTGCCACCAGCTCCTCAGATATCTAAATTGTACCCTCAAATCCAGTAATTACACCCTCAAACTCAACATGCACATTTGAAAAATAAAGAAAAAATACAAATATTCCAAATTTCTTATTTTTTTTTTGTCCTAGAGATTTTACTTTAGTCTGATTTCTTCCATCTCTGATTATTTTTTGTGTTTATCCTTCTTCTTTGTTTGGCTGAGCTGGCTCCTGCAGCCTCAGCCCTTTGCCTGCTGCTCCTTTGCCCAGACACATTGCCCAGATTTGATCAGAGCTAAAAACAGATCTCACTTACATCTCTACTTCTGATCACTACCTCAGCTTTTCACATCTCCAGTCTGTATATCTGTGGAGATATCTGTGATAACTCCATGGGTCTCTCTGCTATTTCATGCATGGAATTATTTTGTTTTCTCAAAATGCAAGAACTTATTCTATCCCTCATCCTCTCTAGAACATCCAAATATCTTCTTTTACACAAATTATTTAACCAGTTCTTACACCCTTTACATCCTTTTGCATGTCTAATGATTTTTTAAGTGCAGATTAGACTTTTATGGGAACAAAATGATCTGTAGCAGCCAGATGCAGGCTGTAAATGCACATCAGCAAGGAACATGTACGTTAAAACCAAGCAAATTAGAGAAATTTACAGATATTCTGGGAAAACCCTGACCTTGAACTGTCTGTGGCTGGTGAGTGTTGTAACAAGGCTGTAAAGCTCCAGCATGTGCTGTATCACAGCGTGTTCTGTTATCAGCACCTTTGGATATGACAGGAGGAAACATATTTTTGCAGGATCAGTTCAGTCAGCCTAAAGCAGACACTTAAAATAGGTCAAGGAACTGTAAGTTGCAGCACTTAGTAGTCATTAATTTCAGTGATCAGCTCAAATGCAGATGTCTGCACTGTCAGTGGGGGAGGTTTGGTGAGACAGAGCCTCAGTGGGATTTCCCTCCTAGGAGCTTTTCCTTCTTTTCAGCTCATCCACTCATAAATATTTGCCCTTGGCTTTATGGTAGAAATCCTTACCAAGAAAGCAAAAATTGTTATTTCTGCACCAAATAGAGCAAGAGATGGCAAGAGCAGAGGGATCCCTCATGGAAATTGCAGGAGAACCTTCAGTGCACAGCCCCAGTTTGATCTTCCAGGTTTTACCCCAGCTCTTACACCTGGGACAGAAGGTTATGTAAAACCTTGTCCAACCACTCCGTGCTTCATCTTCAAAGCAGGTTCAGCTCTGCCTGCACAATCACATCCTTGTCCTGGTGGAGATCTGTGTCACACTTTGTTTTAATGTGTGGCAGGCTGACTTTTAGCTTCCCTGGCAGCTGAACATGCTCAGAACTATGGTCTGGAGTGTGGTGGGTCTATTTTGCCAGTAATGGATGAGCTGTTTCCAGAGGAAATCATTCTCCAGGTTCACGTGTTCTCCCTGCTTGCTTAACTCCATAACTTCTCCCTGGTGGGCAAAGCCTTCAAAGGTCACTGTCTGTGTGTAGATAACCTAAAATTGCTCCAAGATCTCCCTGCAGCTTGTCTGACATCTCTGCACTGGGTCATTCTCCTCCAGGAGAGGCCAGGCCTCATTATCCCTATCATTATTCTAAGAAAGGCAATTTAGCGATGCTTTCCCATCTGGAGCTCTCTTTCCTGACTAAAATGTAAAACTGAGTCTGAGACAGGATCATTTTATCAGATTAGGGAGACTTCTAGGAGTACTTGTGGGATTTTTCTCCTCAGGAGGGATTTAACATGAGGAATGGCTCCTCTTGTGTTGCTGGGGTGGATTCTCTCAGGTGAAGAACCTGCAGTTTATTAAATTAATTTTATTTTGCTTATGCAGGGATCCAAACTGGAAAGATAGAAGAAAACATGGAGACTCCAAGGGGACAACCAGGAAAAGCTTTGTGGGAATGGCCAATTATCAACATCCAGGCCAGGAATGCTGTTGGAGAGATCAAGCTGTGATTCCACACTGGGGTGACTCCACCACAGATCATTGATGTGCAGAATTTTAAAGCTGGTACCTCTGTATACTCCTCAATCTTCTTTCTCCAAAGGAGATGATGCTTAAATATACTCAGCGTTCCAAATCCAACCAGGTCCCATCCCCAAAATCAGAGGAAGACTCTGGAGCAAGACTCTCTGAGCCTGCACCAGGCACACAGAGGTGAGAGGAAAAACAAAATTAGAGAAATCAGGATCTGACTCTGTCCAGGTCCTGAATAAATTGGGATCCAGACACAGTCCAGGGTAATTAATTGCCCTTTACAGCTCCATTAGTTTCTGTTGGCTTTAAGCACTTGCTCTTAAAATTCTGCCCAAAGGCTGTTTTGGCATGTTTTTTAATGCTTTCTTTTTCTTTTGGAAAATCCTGGCATTCAATGTGTGTAGGGAACACTCCATTAAATAAAACCCCCAGGAGGCAAAAAAGAAGGAATTGGTGGCAAAACACTCGTTTGTTTTGAGAGAACCTGCCCTGAATTTAGCAGGGTTTCTGCTCCCACTTTCCAGAGGTGAAAGGGACTGGCCTTGGCTTCATGGGAGCTTGGGGAAATCACTTTCCTTGCTGTGTCTTTAGCTAGGAAAACCCTCCTTGGATATCACCCTGAGCTCAAAACCCAAAATCCTCAGAACCATTAATTTATAAATGAAAATAAACAAATTGAATCAAACAGCTAAAGAAAGGCTTTCAACTTTTATGTGTGTGTCTCCATACAGTGTTACAATTTCATTATTTTTAAACAGCTTGGGTGGCTTCAGAAGGAATTTCTGGACTCAGGATATTTTAAGTCACTCCTGTTTACATGATGCTTGGGTTATTTCTTCTGCCAGACTTTCAGGAATATGATTTTTATAGAGATATTTCATGTATTAAAATTCTCAAAAGGAGAAGTAAATAACTTGCTGCAGAAAAACAGAAATAAAAGCCAGGAAAAAAAAAAAAAGTGTCCAAAAAACGTTTACAGCTGGATTTATGGATATACCTGAAGGAAGGGAGAAATAACAGAAAAATGAAGATGTCCAATGAGATAAATATTATTCAGTATTACCCTGTTCTCCATGCACACATCACTCCAAGTGCCTTTTGACTCTGATGTTTTATTACATTTATTTATGTTAATTTCTATCCGTTTATTACAGATGTTTGCTCGTGATCATTACCAGTCTCCTGGCACATCCCAGTGCCTGCACACTTGTTTTTTCTGTGCTGAGGCTGCACTGGGTCCTGGACTGTCCCCAGTTCAGAAAGCAGTCCCTCACAGTGCTGAAGGGAAGTGCACAGCCCCGAGACACAAGTCTGGCCCAGCTCAGACACAGCCAGTTAGGGTTTTGTCCCAAACAGCCTTGTCTGACTTATTGCAGATTAAAGGAGCCTTAATGGGGGCTGCTTGCTGTGTTTACTTGAGGAAAACATTTGATAATGCTGTGATTATAGAAACAGACACTTTAGCTTAGTTGACCTGTCCTGATTTAATTATTTTCCTGCTCAGAGCCTTTGCTGTGCAGCCAGGTGTCCTCAGCAATCAGCGTCAGGTGCCAGGCTCCTCACGGCCACCAAACGTGTCTCCAGGTGACCTCTGTGCCTCCATCCATGGATGTGCAGACCTGGGATGCTCTGCCTGCTCTCCCCAAAGCCATCCCCAGGACACAGGATGGCCTCAGCTCCCTGAAGTCTGTAGAGAGGGCAGGATGAACTGAAGCTTCACTTCTTCACTGGAGGACTGGTTAAGCTTTGGAGGAGACTCCCCAGGGCAGAGGTGGAGTCACCATCCCTGGAAGTGTTAAAAGAGGAGTGATCACAGCTCACAGAAGATTCTGAGTGGAAAAGGACCCCACCAGGATCATCAAATGCACCTCTTAAGTGAATGGCTTGTTGAGTTGAGTATTTTGGTGATAGGATTTACTGGGCAGGGTGGGATTAAGGCAAAGGTTGGACTTAATGAATCTTGGAGGCTTTTTCTGACCTAAATGATTTGATGATTTTATGGTTGTCCAGCCTGGGCTGGAGCATGTGTGGAGGAGAGCTGGAAAAGATGGGGGGATGGACAGGGCTGGATTTGCTGGTGCTGCCCTTGTGGAGCTCTGCATCCTGCTGGCTGCCTGAGAGAGAGCCTGAGCCAGCAGCTCCTGGCTGAATGCACCCAAAACCCCCCCAAAACTGGGGCAAAACATCAGCTGAATCCTGTCCTGCCCCAGGACTCACACCCAGCTTCAGAAATCAGAGAATAATGGAATCATGGAATGGTTTGGGTTGGAAGGAACCTTAAAACTCATCTTCCACCCCCTGCCATGGGCAGGGACACCTTCCACAGGGCAGGAACTCAGCTTCCCTCTCACTGCCTTCGAGTGCTTGTTAATTAGGGAATTTCGTTGTTGTTTGCAAGAATTTTTGGCACAACATTTCTATTTGCAAAGTACAGGCTGCCTTTAAGGGAATGAGACCCAGGAGATTTGAAGATTCCTTTGTTCCTGCTCAGTTTGATGTTGTTTTGCATGAGGCCCTGGTGGTACCCCAGCATTCTTAATCTACCAACTGCAGGTCCTTTAAAACAGAGGGACTTAAGTCACGTCATTTAATTTAGTCCAGGTTTGAAAGTTTTTGCAGGATATCCTTTTAATTCATTTTTAATTCCTTTATACATTTTTAATTACATTATTAGAGTGCTTGTGTTGAAATTCACCTGGAGTGCTGCACAGAGGTAATTAGTTAAAGTAGAAGGAGAAAGCCTATTGTGTTTGGAGCTGTTGAGGATTACTGGAATTCAAAATATTCTGGCTCTTTAACTTCAAGATTGCACACTAATATGGTTCAAATGCAAATCTGCAAACACAATATTAACCTGGCAAGTGTGAATGGGAAAGAACAAAAAGCCAAGCAGACACCCACTTTCCCTGAGAATCACGGAATTCTCGTTATTAGACCTGAAGCAGGAATGACACTCTGTCTGAATCTTGATTAAAAAATTAATTGCTGGCTCACTGTAAAAATAAAAATAAGAATGTAAGGATAAAGCAAACAAGAAAAGAGGTTTTTGCAGAGCTGGAATTAATTGAAATACAATGAATTCCCAAATCCTGCAGTGTAGAACTTATTCTAACAGCCTGAGCAGTCATTTCTCACTCCAGCTCCGGAGCACGGGTCAATAAACCCTGGCAATGGCAACAATTCCAGACACATTCCTATTTCAAACAGTCAGAGCTAATTTGTCCTTTATTTACATTTGAAATTGAAAACAATAATGTTACATTTATGCTGTGGACCTGTAAATGTTAATTTTAGCGGTTTGTGTCTCTGAATTTCAGAGGGTCTCTTACTGAGCAGTGGAAGACAAAATTGGTTTCTTCTGGTTCACCCAAGAAAAATTTGCTGCTTGGAAAAGCTCAATTTGTTTTTAATTCTCTGCTCCCCTGATGATCATGCCTCTTAATTGGTATTAACTCAGAGTTCAGAACCTCAGTGCTCACCAGAGAGGAGTGAAGCACAAATCAAGCTCTAGAATGGACTTCAGAGAAAGGTTTGGAGATTATCTTGCTCAAAGCTGATACTGGGCCCAGTTAGGAACTTTAATATCATTTTTCTTCCCTGGGAAAACAAGGGATTTCACTGCAGCCTGGAGCACATGCTGCTCCAAACCTGAGAGGAAGGAAGGCTGCTCAGCTCCTGGTGAGTTGTATACGTGATAAATTTAAGCAGACGTTTGTTAGAAACTCCCTGAGTCACTGATCTCTTAAAAAAAAGAAAAAAAAAAAAAGAAAAGGAAGGAAAAAAGAAACATGAATAGGGATAGAATTGTGTTGGCTGTGTTTTACACAGGTCCTCAAATGCTGCAGGGGAGGAAATGGAAGGAAAACAATACCTGGAATGAAAGATATGAAAATTTTAAAATCCCTAGTGCCTTCTTATTTATTTATACCCTAAGGCACTTCCAAAAAACTAAAAAGATAGGTGAAATTAGGTGAAACAGGAGATGAAATATAAAGAGCAATAGAAAGGATTTTTTGGAATAGAGGATTTTAAAATTTGGAATTTTCACAACGATTTAGAAAACGGAATTTTTCCAATCAGACAGAAACACTGAGATTTAAGGATTAAGCAGAGATATTTCTTCAGAATTGTAGTTCGGGCATTTTTTGGTGCCTCCATTTTCAGTGAAGCTTCAGTGTAGTCCTCACTTTTAATGAGGTTGGTATGAGGTAACTCAGCAACAGAGAGTCTCAGAATTGAACACAAATTCCTAATTTTCCACTTGAAAACCACTTTACTCAAACATTTGAGATTAACCATTTCCTTTCTGTGCATATTCCCTTGAACCTGGATTTCTTCTCTATGGTTTTACCATCCATCCTGATAAAAGAGTTCTGCAGGAGAATTTAAATGAAAAATAATCCCCATCTGGTACCATGCACTGTCCAAGGACAAGGATCAAACCTGGCAGAAAGGGAAATTCCCTTCTCTCCAGAGGATGTATCAGTATCCCACAAAAGGATCTGGAAACTGAATCTTCCTTTGGGCACCAAGATATCAAGGAATTCTTGGAGACTGCCCATATTCCAAATTCAGTGTTTGACTGAATATTCAGTCAAAAAAAGGCCAAAGAGATGACCAACACCTCTATGATTAAAGCCCATCAGTTCCTAAGTTAAAGACTAAAATATTCTGTGGGTAGCAAAAAATGTCTTTTTTTTGACCACATCATCCACAGGACTCTTAATCCCACACAATTTAAATCAAGTGAAGAATTTGTCCAGCCCATGGCTACAACGTGGAGCTCACAGAAGGACAATCAAAGGTACCTTCAGAGCTCTTCCTGTGCAGGGAACTTGATGGATCCTCATTTCCCAGGCTTTCTGCTGGACCATCCAGCTGTGACTGGCTGCTCTGATGGACTTGGATGAGGAAAAGAAAATTAAATCCCCTTTTCTGTCTTCGCTTTTCCTTGAGGTAGCTTGCTTCAGCTGTGCAGCAAAATGTCATTTACAAGGACATTATGAATTTGCAGAGCAGAGAAAAACCCCTTTGGGGGGAAGAGAAAAACCCCTTTGAGGGGGATGAAGGAACACATCAGGGATGGGGGGAATCTCCAATTCCTGAAGGCCCCATTAGTTTCTAATGGCCTTGTCTTTCTGAAGGGAAGGGATAGATGGTGCTCCCGTGGCAGCAAAGGAATTTCAGGGACATTTTTCAGTCTGTGCATGACAAATGTGCAGGCCAGTAAAGCCAGGCTGTGTTTGTTGCTGCTGCAGTAACAACCACCAGTAAATTTGAATTGCTGGCATGGGCCTGATTCAGAACCTTTTAAAGCCTTTACAAGACCTGCCCGTACAGACTGCTGGAAAAGGGGGTTGGTTTTCCTTGACCAATGTTCTTTTTGAGCATTCTGGGTTTAGTTTTTATATCTGTGGAGAGCTGAAATGTCAGAATTTCAGACAGGTCATCAATAAATCATAACGATCAAACACACCCGCGGCAGTGCTCGTAAAAACTTCTAACCCCAACAACTCACACTTGTTGCCTGTCTAAAGTATTTTAATCCTTGGGGAGCAAGAGAAAATTGTCTCTGCAGAAGTGAGATTACAGCTGGAGTCTCTCACCATCCTGCCTCAAGAGATCTGTGTAAATGAAGGTTCTCAGGGCATTTCTGCATGATCAGCCCACTCCTTTTATTTTGCACACCGTTATTTAATGTTCAGAACCTCTCCCATCACCTTGGGTGACTGGATGTTGCTTTGCTGGGTCACCCTTCACCTTTTTCTGGCCCTGACCTGCCTGGAGCACTGTTCTGACCTCTTGGAGAGCCACGTACATGTGCACCAGCTTTGGAGCATTCCTGAGCCTCCGCTCCCAACTTCAAACAAAAGCTCAAACTTGCAGCTCAGAAGTTTGTAGCTTTGGGTGCTGGCCAAGAACGATGCTGTCAAGCTGATATAAACCATCTGCTATTGTATTTACCATTTTTTTTGGCTCTCTATAACTCTCTGGTTTGGAGGCAAGTCCTTCAGCACAGTCCTTGAATGCTAAGTCTTGGATGGAAGGGACGATATCATCACAAACCATCGATTTAACCGAGCCCAGAGAAAGTAAAAGAGCAAAACACCTCCACAGCCACCTGTGAGATCCTGGGCCTGTTACACACAGGGGTGGATGCACAGCCTTGGTTCTCCCAGACTTGGGAGGAAAATTGTTTTTGTGATGACAACAGAGACACAAGCACAGATTCAGATTTATCTTTTTCCTTATGGAAATTTATATTGATGTTTCCTTAACCAGATAAAAATATTGCCAATGTTTCTCCATTTGGTTGAAAGCTGGATCTCAGCTGGAGGGTTTCTTCAGAATGTGAGCATTTCCATCAAAGAGAACACGGGAAATACTTTTATCACAGTATTTTGACATGTTTTTTTCTCTTTTTGGGTGGGGTCAGAAAGGGAAAACCCAAACAAAAGGCAATGATGATGCTACTGAGAACCTGCTGCAGCTGAAGGTGTTCATTGAAGTGAGGTTGGACTTGAGGGACTAAAGGTCCCTTCCAACCCAAACTATTCTATCAAAAAGGCACCATGTGCTCTTGTAAATAGTCCCTTTTCACTACATATCCTTGAAAAAGTCCAGAACAGCTCTCATGGCCCAAAACCACAACCCAAACTCCTCAGCTTTTCCTAAGCATGAGGCTGGAGTGAAATGACACTCTAGGAAGTGAAAAACTTATTTTATTCAGACAAATCACCTGGCTATCAGTTTTTGCCAGAGCTGACAGAAGGGTAAGAGCAGCAGACACAAGATGATGACTCTGGAAAATCCAAATAATAATCAAAATCCATGAGAAGTAATAGTGTATTAAGCAATCTACTCCACCAGGCTTTGGAGCATGCCACTCTGTAATCTCCACGAGAATAAAACATCAGTATTTATCTGTCAACACTGCTTAACCCATAGTCAGCACCCTCAGAAATGGGTCCACATGAAATAAAGTCTGGCACAAGCACAGAGGTTGTTTTCCATCCCTCACAAAATGTCATGGAGTGACTTATGGTTGTATTTTGCAGCAGAAACCACTGCTGTCCAAGCACTGAGATTTAAACAGACATATTTATGTGGTATTCCTCATCTGGCCCATCAGCTAATTAATTTTCTTGTTTTAAATTTTATTTATTTTCTGTTTCAGAAGAGTGTTTTAAAACTTTGGAGAATATTGATGGGTTTGTCGTGGTGTTTTTGTTCACTGACTCCACTGTGCTTTAAGGAATCTTTTGGTTAACAGTGTAGGAGGATGGAGGCTTTTGAACTTCCAATCCTCTCCATGTCAGGAGATTATGCACAAAGCACAGAAATTATTTTGGACCCAAACATTGTCTCTGAGTTTAAGAGAGGCTCTTTGGTGTCTCTGGGGCTGGAGCCTGCAGATCCCCACACAATTCTGACAAACCTGATTACTAAAAACTGATCAAATCTTTCCTCGTCATGTGCAGAGCAGCAATCAACTGTGAGCCTACAACAGCTTATCAGGCAAATCCTATTTCCCACCCTTATTATCAAAGCATAAACTGCTAAAACAAAGCCAACCCACTTTTTACATTCTTTTGCTTGCTCTGGGTTTTTAGGCTGTGCAGTTTTTCTATATTATCTTTATTATACAGTCATTTAGAGAGACAATTTCTGGGAGCCTGGAGTCACAGGACAAGGGGGAATGGCTTCAGACTGAGAGAGAGGAGGTTTAGATGGGATATTAGGAAGAAGTGAGGGTGGGCAGGCCCTGGCACAGGTGCCCAGAGCAGCTGTGGCTGCCCCTGGATCCCTGGCAGTGCCCAAGGCCAGGCTGGATGGGGCTTGGATCACCCTGGGACAGTGGGAGGTGTCCCTGCCCATGGCAGGGGTGGAACTGGGTGATCTTTAAGGTCCCTCCCAACCCAAACCATTCCATAATTTTCTGAAACAAGCATGACAGGGGAGAAGAAGGGAAAGGAGCAACTTTAAACTTGAGATTTAAAGAAACTACTTAGCAAAACCCAGAGCTACCTAAATTAAAGTTCAGTGTCTGCTGTTTCCACTTTAGGGCTCTTCCTCCTCCTCCATCTCCAGCCCCATCTGTGCCTCCTCTTGGATCTGTGCATTTGATGAAGGGCTGGTGTTTGCAGCAAAGCTCCAGCACCATTTGCTCTCATTAATCCCCTCAGGTGGTGATGATGAGTCAGGGCAGTGCCATGGAAGCAGGACTCCTGCAGACGGTGTCCAACGGGTGGCAAATGTCCTGGGAGCTGTGGAGTCACACAGGCTCGCTCTGCCCCAGCACTCATGTCTTAGGAGTGGGGCTGGAGGTGTTTCAGCGAGGTTTTATTGAGACAAATGTGCACAGAAATAGTATTTAAATGACTGCTGTTCAGGAAATCTGCTGGGGGATAAAAAGAGGGATTGGCCAGGGATGAGATGCATTTGTGTACTCAGGCTAGTCAGGAAAAAGGACACAACTGCTAGAAAAAGGCAGAGATAAAGGCAAACAAACCCAAATAGTCGTTTTATTCAGGATCTTCCTTATAAACACTCTTAGGTACATTTTAAAAGTTATTATGAGAAACACTGAGTTGTTGGACAGCAAAGACACAACACAGCTGCACTTTTTCTTGTTACTAACCATTCTTTACTAAAAAAAACCTTAATCTTTGTCTGTTCTTTGTTTTCTGAAAGCAGGTAATGGAAATGCTGGAAATTTCACCTCAGGAGAACATCTTCCATTCCCTAACCATGTTATCTTTATCCCCAAACTCTTTTCTGTACACACAGATTGGTAAATCATATCCATTGCTGATGCAAGGCACAGTATATCCCCCACATTGCACTCAAAGGATCAACACTGCAGTGATTGTTTTATTAACATTAAAATCAAATTATTAATGAACAATATCAGCAGCTTCTTTATGTTAATAATGATTAATTGCACTTCTATTTTGGAAAACAGCCGACCTCCAGCAATGGATGAGAATAACATTTGGTGCTGGCATCTCTCCTGAAAAGCTTACAAATGATTTGGTAGAGCAGCTAATTATCTGACAAAGCCAATCAGTCATTAATCTCTTTGGAGAATCCATGAGACCATCCTTTTATAGAAGTCAATCATTATTAATTTTTTTTGTTGTTGTTTTTTGCTGTTTTTCACTGGACAGACTCTCTGATGTCACCACTCAAAATCTGGGTGTGCTAAATCAGGAGCTCTCATCAGTCTCTCTGATTAAATCCATTGGAGCTCTACCATTTCTATTAAACCCAAACATTTCCTGAGCTCTGAAGTTCTTAAAGGGAAATGTGTGCAGAAATTCCTTCCAAAAATAATATATGTTATATGGAAATGTTTTTTCATAGGAATTTAATGCTTAGTACATAATCAAGTGGGTTTCAGCCCAAATACCGGAAATTTAGTTTGGATTCTGAGCTACGCAAAGAGATTGAAAATAAGAATTATTAAGCCCTCACAACAGAATTGGTCCATAAAATAGTGGAGAAAACTTCACAAAAACTGCTCCTATTCTCAGAAGAATACTTCCATATTAATTTTCCTTCCAAAATAGGTCGCTCTTTGTTATTAAATAACTATTGCTTGCTTGATTTCTTTTTTTAGAGGAAAACTACAAGGCTGACATGAAACTTGGGAGGTATTTTTGACTGGAGTGTGCTTTTAAATGAGACCTACTTCTACTCCTTCTATTTCTTTTCTATTTCTTGCACCAGTTCCTCTTGTTGAACTTTCAGATTCAGGAGGAGATTATGCCCTCATTTATTCCCTCCTGCTCTGGGTTGCTTGCAGAACCTTATTTTCCCCACTCTTCATTCCCATCACTTTTTCAAAAGGAGGTGGGATGAAAGGGGTGTATTTATGGAATCCTCTGTGATTTATTATATATTTCTTTAAATATGTGGAATACTGGATCAGATCCATAGGTGCACACCTGCAGGCAAACTGAGGAGCAGGAGAAGGAAAACAAGGTTGGCAAGTGGGCAGCTGCAAGATTTTACAGCATCTCGAGGGCAGGGTTGTTTTTTACCCAATAAAGATGCAAAAAATGACCAAAACATTGAGTTGAATGCAATGAAACATAAAAAACTCACTGATTTTTGGTGTGACTACATCAAAAGAGGCTTGGATGGAGGTTATCCATGCTGGGGCGCTCCCAAAGGGACCTGCAGGAGATGCTCAGCCTCCAGGCCACATGCAGATCCCAAATTTCAGCTCTTCCAATGACCATGGGCACCGTGACCCACTGGCAACATCCCTTTGTTCCTCTCCCCACCACCTGCACCCCACAGATGATGTCCCTGCTCCATCACAAGGGTTTGGAGATGGGGAATTGATTCCCATGGGCAGCTTGTCCCTCTCCCAGAGCCCAAGGACATCCCTGCAAAGATGGTACCCATGGAAACCACGGAGCTGCAGAGTTTTATAGCCCACATTCCTGACAAAGTGGTGGCAAAGCGTTTCCCATATCTCTTTGAAAAGTAGCAATTATGGCATCTCCTGCACTTCAGATTGCAGTAAAACACCTGATTGTGGAAGTTTTTGGGAAATGTCTACACACAGCCGTTGCCACTCGGTGTTTTTGGCCTCATAAAGCCTGCTACTGTTCACTTTGCTTTGCATAACTGCAGGCCAGTTAATTTTCCTTTACATTACCCTGCCTGAGCAGGAGCACACAGTCCCCAGGGGAGTAATGCATTGCTTGCCCTCCTCATTTGCTTCCCCAAACGAGCTGTGGGCACTTCAGGTACCCAATAGAGCTGTAGATCTCCCAGGCTGTTTAGGAGAGGTGGGCTGCAGGTAGGATGCAATCCAAAATTTCTCCTAAATGCACTGGGATTGAGCCAGGAGGGAGAATCCTTGCAAAGAACTTGAAAAAGGGAAGCTCAAACACGTTCCCTGCCTGTGGCAGGGGGTTGGAACAAGGTGATTTTTAAAGTCCCTTCCAACCCAAACCACGCCATGATTTTGTAGATGTGTCCTTTACCAGAATCCTCCAGGATTTGTATTAACTCCAAGTGTTGTCAGGTCCCCTTTATAAATAGGGGGCATATCAAGATATGAACAAGAAGTTATTTCCTTGTGCCTCAGCCATGCAGAGGATGATTGCAGAGCATCCATATGGTTCCTCTTCTGCACTTGGTACAACTACACCTGGCCCAAAACATTTATTGGATGTAGTATCCCAGGAATTATATGGCCCCTGAGACAGCAGAGCTGGTGTTTCTGCCAGGGTAAGTTATGTTACAGCTAAATAATGTTACAACCCAAAGTTCATTGTGCTACAGGAAGTGTGGGAAAAGGTTTAAAGGGATCTTTGCTTTCCCAAAGGATCTATGTTTCTTCACCTCCCATCCTTGCAGTCTAAAAATGTTATCTCTATTACCTCAACAATCTTTTTTTAAGGCTTTGCTGGTTATTTCTGTGTGCTTGTAGGTTTTGGTGGCTTTTTTTTCCTCTTTGCTGTCTTTTTATGCGTGCATGAGAAATGAATAAAAGCTGTGCAATAAAAGATATTTCATTAATAAAAGCTTTTCAGATCTTTATTAACCACTAGTGCCATTAGTCAGGGAGAGGAGAAAATTCCTCACAGCCAGAATTCCCGAGCTGATTCTCTGAGACAGCAAAAAAAGGGCAAAAAACCCTTTTGCAATAAAAAAAAAAAAGAAAAAAAGTGGAATATTCCAAGCTCCTGCCTTCACTGCTTCATGGTTGTGTTACTTACATTTGTCTGATGAAAACAAACGCTGGCTGCAAATGGAAAACAACAGGATCTGAAGCAGAAGTGCTGGTGCCTGGCCCACAGTGGAACCATTTCCACCACACAGATTGCAGTTATTGCCAACACACCCTGCTTTCCCCTCATATTTTGTATTTTTCTGACTAACCAGGCTTCACACAAATGGTTCATTAAGGAACTTTTGATTAGTCATGAACGATCTGCAGCCACCAAGAGATTTGCTGAATATTAAGAACTTTTCCTGTTCCACCTTTCCATGAGGACTGACATATTTAATAGGAACAAACAGTCACGTCTTTTTCACAGTCATAATTTTAGCATCTAAAATCCAATGTCACACTAAGAAATATTTTAATTTCCTAATTAATTTCCCCAATTTCCTCTTTTTTCATCCTCATTATTTACTTAAACATGATATCTGTTTCTTAAACACAGGGTGACACAAAGCCATCTCTTCACTTGTGGTCCCTGCACCAAACTCTATTTTTGGGCAATTCCTGAAGCCCTGCTGAGGCTGTGCAGCAAAACATTCTCATAAACACTTTGTAACTGTCCTGCAAATCAATTTTTTCTCTTCACTCTTTTAGGGTGCAGAGTAATTCCTAAAAATATTATGTTCTTTAAAGGAAGAGAGATCCCAAAGTTTGGATGTTCCGTGAGTTAAAGGAAATGGTTTTTAATGAGCTGGTTAACATGGTAAAGTTAACTACAGTTCATCAAACACAGGCATGAATGACCATGGCATTTTGGGGATAATAATTCTTAAGAAAATGAGCTCCAAGTTGTCAAAGATTTGGATTTGGACTTCAACCTCTGGCACAGGGTTTGGTTTTAGATGGACTGAGAGTCTTATGGTTCTTGTCATGATAGTTGAAGTCTTAAGTGAAGAGTCATAGGAAAAATACTGTGAACAAAATATTCTGGTACTCCAAAAATGAGGATTATATTGAGGTTCCTCTGGATGAAGAGAAGAGCTTTTGACCTATTATTCTAAATATTTCAAATAAGTATTTGTAGTTGTACCTGCTTCGTAGGCACTGATTAAATTATAATAAGGAAAGGAATCAAATATTTGATTTCTCATGGTAGTTTCCCTCTCTAGAGGACTTTAGACATCTCTGGGGGTGCTCTCTGACCCTTTGTACCCAACAGGAAGGACAAACCAGTCTTGTGTTGTGTTTCAATGGAGCTGCTGGAGTTGAACACACTCATTGGGGACTCCCCACTCCTGCAAAAACAGGAGCTGATTTCCCACTAATAAAAAACTAATAAAATAAACCGGGATCATTTTCTAGGGTTGAGTGGAGACACTCCTTATTCATGTACTCAAGACAAAGGAAGGCCCATGGTGCTTGCAATAAACTTTGTTTTTTGCCTGAAGATAAAGCAGCCGGTATTAGATCTGCAGCAGGAGCAGCCACAGCCTCTATCCTATTGATTTTCCATGCTGCTGCAGATTGGGAATATTGTCTGCTCCTGCCCAGCTGGAGCTGTTCGGTGAATTTCCAAGATTTAAATATTTATTGCTCTTTCAGTAATTTCTCAAAGTTTCCCTGAGTTTTTTTCGACTTGTCTGATCTCCACCTATGGGGAGGAAAACTTTCAAAGCTGCCAAAAGCCAAAGTATTTTTAGAGAGGGCATCATGTATTGATTATTGCCAAATCTCTGTGGACTAAGACACTGTGTTATTGTCAGCATTTTTATTGCTGCCACTGCTTTTTCTCTTTTTCCCTTTAATGGTTACAAGTGAGTCTAATATATTTTAGGCCAAACTCTTCTGCCAGCTAGAAGCCACTGAGAACTTTTCCTGAGGACCATATCCAGCTTCAAGAGGCAGGAAAATGAATATATTTCCTGTGTTTCTGTTTCTATCAGCCATTGCAGAGAAGAAGAAATGCTATTTCAGTTTGTTTTGACAAGCAAAGAGAATAATCTCGTTCTTCTCTTGATCTCGCTATCCCTTCACAGATTACAGCTATCTCATATGTAATGTAAAAATCTTATAGGAATTGAAATGCGTGAAGGGGAGACAGGAACAGATCTCTCTGGGTGCATGGGAGCAGGAATTTGCCAGGGGAATTGGGCCCAGAAAACACAGGGATAATTTGTGAACCACGAAGAATCTGCCCATCTGGAAAATGTTACGGAAAGTTCAATTCGATGCACATCTGAAAGGCAAAGCCCTCCTTGCTCTGCTCCCCTCTCTCTGCAGCTTGGTCAATATTTACCCTCTCAAAACCAGCCCTGCACAGAGCACAGGGCCAAGAGAGACATCAGGTCCTGGGTCCAGACCACTCCTGGTGCTGTGGGGAGTGCTGGAGGGAGCTGGGAGAGGGGCTCAGCCTGGAGAAAAGGGGGATCAGGGGGACATTCCCAGGGAATAAGGGGTAGGATGAGAGGAAATGGTCTCAGGCTGGCCCAGGGTGGACATCAGCAGGAATTTCCCCATGGAAATTCTGGTCAGGCCTTGGCAGGGGCTGCCCAGGGAGGTTTGGAGTGTCCATCCCTGGAGGTGCCCAAGGAATTCCTGGGGGTGGCACTCAGAGCTCTGGGCTGGGGACAAGGTGTGGATCAGGCACAGCATGGGCTGGGAGGGCTTTTCTACCCTTCATGATTCTGTTATTCTGTGATCTTCATGGCCAGAAAAAAATTATTTCTGCATTTGTCTTCATGAAACAGATTTTAACTCTCCTCCTTTAGTTTATTAAAAAAAAAGAAAATCATATCAGAAATGCTCTCCTTTTCTCATGCCATAATTTGGCCTAGACCCTGACATTAAGCAGACCTTTATTTTTAGATCCTGATAGCAAATTTCTGTTCCCAAACAGACCCAGATAAGCAAGGCCACTGCTGATGAGAGGCTTATCTGTGGTGTTTCTGTCAGAGAAAGTGCAGTGTAATACAGGTCAAGTAAGCCAGGGTTTGTGTGAGAAGAAGGGAAAATTAATTGCAAAGCTCAGCTTACAACATCTCCAGTAATGAACTCTCTCAGCTCGCTGCTGTCTCTGATGTTGCAATGCAGGAGGCTGGGGCTGAACCTGCTGTGCTCCAGCTGCGTGCACAGCATTCCTCCCCGCAGGAATAAATGGGATTTTTATTCCTTCCGCTCCTCCCTGTGGGTCAGAGCAGGGGATGGCAGTGGGGATGGTGTGACAGATCAAACAGGAGCCTCAGCACGCCCAGATTTCCTGCTGCAGCTTGGACGTGCCATTCCTGTGCCTCAGTGTCCCTCGTCGAACGCGCTGGGACACGGGGAGGGCACTGGGGAGTCCCTGGGAGAGGAGCAGGAATGCTGCAGCTGCTTCCAGGGGCACATGGAGAGAGCAGGAACCACTCCAGAAATGAGCTGTGAGGAGAACTGAGCTCCACTTGAAAGGACTTGGAGGAAGCTCACGAGTGCTCGAGTTACTGCATCAGTGGTGACGGTGGGGAGAGCGGCTCCTCTGCTCCATGCCAAGGCAAATCCTTGGGAAACAGGATGGGAATTACCCAGGTACACACATTACCAGCACTGGAAAATATTTCTTGTCCTCTTCTCTGGTGTTTCCTACTGCTCAAGTAAGGGGAGGCATGGATTGAGAGCTGGAGCTGCACAAACTGCAAGGATTTTAAAGCCCTGTTGCTGTCCTGCTCTGGGAGCACCTTCCCAGCACCTCTGCAATGGCCAAACCTGACACCCTGAAAATAACCCAGATTATTGTGACCATCTTCTGGGCAAAATCTAAACTCTTCCATAGATTTTACACAGCCAGTGGGCATTTACAGAGCCAATACCATGGATCACATCGTGAGTGTCCTCACTAAACTCTGCCTAATGCACAGCACAGGCCAGCAGGACAATTCTGAATTTGCTCAGCAGAGTTCTCCTTTCTTCATTTGTTACACACAAACTTTGTACAAATAACGTTATTTTCTTTTCTTTTTTTTTTCTTTTTGCCTTTGCTTGTTATTCCCAGCGGCTTTTTTTAATGCTATTTTGCCATTTCTCACAAGTTTCTCTGTGCTGTAATTATGCCAGTCTGCTTTCCAAACATACTTTTTTTTTTGGTACTGAAATAGAAAGGTTGGGACTGCACAGAGGAAGGGGGAATAATTTTCACAGAATTATTTTGGCGACTTCAGGGACTGCACGCAATGTTTTTACATTTTTCCATAGATTTTCTTCCTTCTCCCTCCACTTGCACATGTTTGGAAATCACTCAGGCAGCATGACATCCTGAATATCCCAGCCTAGGAAAAGCAACTGCTGTGCCTACAGGAGTGGATATTTTACATGAGACAAGTGGTTATTGTCAGCAGGGCTGGGAATAACTTGCCTGAACATTTCCAAGCTGGCTCCAGCTCTGTATATTCAACACGAGCAGTGATGGAGTAGTTACAATATTTCTCCAGCAGCACAGCTCCCTGCAGACATCAGCAGGTTTTATCAGGCTCACAGGGAATGTTCCCACTGTTTATTGCACTGGGGAAATTCTGCCTCCAACAGCTCAGGCCAGATTAGGCTTTTCAAAAGCCCTGATTCTTGAATTTTATATTCTAATGCTTTTTGACTGGTGGGGCTGAAGGGTTTTCTGGCAGATTTTTATCAGAAGCAAACAAAGAGGTAAAATATTTCCCGGAGACTGCTCGAACATCCATAATTTTATATCATTTTGGGGCTGAAATGTGCAAACAACTCAATTAGGCAACACAAGAAATGCCATATAAGATAAAACCCCCAAGAACTAAGTTCTGAGCAGACTTTGGGGCTGGTGATATTTAAAGCTATGAACTCCAGCTCCCTTAAGATAACCAAGAGAAATCCACTGCAGCTGTCTGCACCAAGGTGGAGATTGAGGGATATCTCCTTTAAAATCTCTGTTCATCAGTATGGGAGGCCAGCTCTCCTGCCTCAGCTCGGAACTCTCCCTCCAGCAAGGTTAGAGAGTGGCATTATAATTTCATTATAAGGCATAGCATGAGCCCAGCATTCCTGATATGTGCAGCACTGTTTGGAGCTGAAGGCACGAGGAGGTGCCTCCAATTAAACGATGGCAAATTGCACAGCTCAGTTAAAAAATACTGACTCAGAACTTGCTGCAGAAAAGGGCTCCAGCTGAAGCCCAGCCTTTCCCAGCAAAGCACTTATTTCTGTGGGGGGCTCTCAGTTGATTTTAAGAGGGCTTTGCTGCTTAGATGTTTGTTGAAACTAAAACCAAGGGAAGAGTTTAGCGAGGCCACCCAGTTGTCCTGGCGGAGGCATCAGCTCTCACATTGGCAGCGATGAGATTCTGCTCCCTGCCTGCACAGCACCTCTGCCTCTCTCCGAGCCCTCAGCTCACTTGCTGGCCAGGGGACAGCTCTGTCACTGTGCCAGCCTGGGATGGGGACGTTTCTGCCACAGAAATCCTGTGGTACGTGACCCGGGCATGGCATTGCTGCCATTCCCTCCCATTTCCCGCTCAGCCCCGTCCCAGGATAACTCTGTCATCACTTCTCGGAGCACAGCGGGGACAGAAACCAGATCTCTGACTCCATTTCCTTCCAGGCACCTGCTGGAAGCAGGATTAGAAGGATAACAAGCTAAACCTTCCCCTGCCAGGTCTGTGAGAGGAATTTGCAGGCCAAGAATTCTGCCCCACTCTCTATCCAGGATTGCAGTGATCCTGCTGAGGGCAATTCACTCACACACGTAAGAAAATGAATAAATGAGCAAACAACAATGCATATTTTGAAGCTGTAGCCCAGCAGGTGATCTCCACAGGCTCCCCAGCTGGCACCCTTGGCAGTGTCACACGTCCCTGTTTGTGAGATGGGGACAAGTCTGGGCTGTCCCACCATGGGGATTTTACCATCCACCACTCCTGACACGAATCCTCAGGAGGAGGATGGAGCTGCTGAGGTCTCTCTGGTTTGTGACACCCTTCTGCAGCATCCCATAATGTATTTTTGATATCACAGAATGATTTGGGTTGGAAGGGACCTTAAAGCTGATCTCATTCCACCCCTGCCATGGGCACCTTCCACTAGTCCAGGATGCTCCAGGCCCCTTCCAGCCTGGCCTGGGACACCTCCAGGGATGGGACAGGAAGAATTTGGTGTCCCTGAAAGCAGAGGACTCACCCTGTCTAATAACAAACTGCTCCAAAATAAATGAAACCATTTAGCAATAAAAGGCAGATCACAAGAGTGTTAAATCCAGATTATCCACCCCAGATGAGGACTGGAGGCAGCTGATGGCAAAAGATTTTGGTCTCTGAGTTCTGAGTTGGAATACTCTGGCTGAGTTGGTGGCTGCATTATAACACCATTTACAGACACTGTGTGGAGTCACAGGCACAATAAATCCAGGGAAAGAGCTCCCGAAATCGAGAGGGAAATTCGCACTTCACTGAATTCAGTGTCAGCTTCCATTAAATTCAAAGGGACAGGAGACTCTTCACGGGGTTACTGAGCATCTGTAAACACTTCCAAGCATGCCCCAAGTTACAGGTTTATTTTTCAGTTCAAAAAAAATTGGCCAGGCGAAGAAATGTTTATTTCTTATTACAGAAATAGGAGAGCAGAGAAGAATGAACCAAGAAGCTCCATAAGTGAGCAAAGATATCAAAAAAACATTAAGATATTCGGGGTGCTATTCAGTTTAGGAACCTCACTGGATGTGGGGAACCTAATCTAATCTGACTTCTTTTATTTTTTTTTACTGCTCCTGGCAGTGCATTTTCATTCCAGGGTGGTCTCAGAGGCACTGGACTCTTCACATTTCATGTCTGATGTGCTTCACGCTGAGGCTGTGGATAAATGGACACATTCACAGAATCTCAGGATGGTTCAGGTTGGAAGGAACCTCCCCAGATCACCTGATCCAACCCTTCTGCTCGAGCAGGAGCACCCAGAGCCAGCTGCCAAGGTCAGCTTGGACAGGACTTAAGGAAACTGAGTCAAGTGAGTGCCCAGGGCAGTGGGGCTGCAATGAGATGATGTTTAAGGTGCTTGCCAACCCAAAATATTCCATAATTCTATGCCTGTGTCCAAACACCTTTTGAATAATTTCAGGAATGGAGACTCCAGAACCTCCCTGG
>NC_031778.1:22392669-22410397 GCF_001522545.3 Parus major | reverse complement strand
GGTTTGGTCACCCTCACAGTAAATGTGGGTTTGGTCACCCTCACAGTAAATGTGGGTTTGGTCACCCTCACAGTAAATTTGTGTTTCCAGGTTTCAGGTTTTGCCCACTGACTCCTGTCCTGGAGCACCACCAGAACGAGCCTGGCTCTGTCACCTTTGCACCCTCCCTTCTGTGATTTACAAACTGATCACACCCCAGCCTTCCCTCCTCCACCCTCAGCAGCCCCAGCTCTGCTCTCTGCTCTCCAAAAGGCAAACTGTCATCTCCTCTCCAGGCAGGGGCAGCAGGATTATTATTTGTATTAATTAATCTCAACTTTGAAATGAGAATAAAAAACCCCCTCCCTGTGATGAGGTTAAAGAGCTCTTGTTCAAATAAAGCTTCTTGCTTAAATATCACGGGGAGAAAAGAGGAGAGGAAAGATAGGTAAATATTTGTGATAAATCAGGTTTAAAGGCTGTGCCTCTCCCAGCAGAAATAGGAGAGGCAACTGCTGCAAAAGTGAGGTTGGCACCTCACTCCTTTCTAAATCTTCCTGGGGAATGTTATGGTCAACAAAGCACTGCAGTTCCTGAGCATGTGTGACTTACTCATACACTCAACTCCAGCTATAAATAAATGCTTAATTGTCCTGGAGTTTGTGTGTGCCTGAGCCCAAGCACACCCCGTGGATCCGCTGCTGAAGGGGCTGGGGCTGGCTCAGCTGGTAAATCAGGGTTCACTTTAAACCCCAACTGCAAGGCTTGAAGGCTCCAGTCACCTTTAGATGAGGTTTTTAGTGCAAAATATTGAAGCAGTTGGCAGCAAAGAAATCTTAGGGATTTTAGATCTTAGAAATCAGAAGATGACTGAAAATAAAATTATAAAGTTTTCTTAAATCTTGGGGTTTAGTTGCTTTTGGGAGCTCAAAGGACAAACATGAGCTGGGGAAAGGGAAAGCTGAAGCTTTAAGAGTTATGAACTTCTTGGAGTGGTGGGAAAGGCAGAATGAAGAAAGAATGAAGAAATTATTGCAGCCCTGTTTGGCAATATTGCTTTATATTGTTTGGCAAAATTGTTTCTGTTTTTCTATGGAAAATCACCTTGTCTCTTTTTCATCATAATGCAAAAGGATGGAGAGGAATTTCCAGAATTCCATAATGCTGAATAACAGTCCAGGCAACACAGAGAAGAAAAGCCAGAAACAGAAAGGAAAGGGTGAAAAATACATGAGTAACTGAGGCCTACATGATGCAATTTGCTACAAGGATTCAAAAGAAAAATAGAGAGATTACTTAGTGGTTAGTGAGAGATACTAATTAATGGCAAAATAAAATATCCTAAGTGGTTCTTTATGTGAATCTGGATTGAAACTGGAGATTAAAAAGTGCCACAATCAGCTGAACTCTGGATTCTGATGCAGAAAAAATTGTATTTGTTCATATTGTGTAGCTTGCTGGATTTTAATAATTTAAATATTGATCAGGATAATTTTTATACAAACACAAAAGAAAGGCTGTTTGATCTGAGGGAATGGTTCTTCTCTCTGAAGATTTTCTTGATAAACGAGTTTTTTCTTTTCCTATTGCACATTTCAGGTCAGTCACAAATGCAGGTCTGGATTTCAGGAGGGCTTTGCTGTGGTTGCTGGAGATGGTGAATCTCAGGCTGGAATGGAACCAGCGAAGTGTTGCCCTGAGAATCAGGCCTTTTGATATTGTTTTCATAATTTCAAGCCACTTTCCCAAGAAAGTAACTATAAACATAGATGTTTATATATCCCATTAAAGATTTGCCTTTTGATGGAGGTCTCTCATGGCCAGTGTGGTTGGAAAGGTGGTGACCCAACCATCCAATCCCTGGTCATTATCAAAAAACCTATAAATACTGAAAGGACAAAATAAACTTCTTTGATCACACTTCAAGCTGTGCCTGTGTGAATCATTTTGTGTCCGACAGTGATGAGTAAAGGAAGCAGAAAAAGCTTTTCCTCCACCAAGGAGGTGGAAGAGAAGGAAAACCCTGGTGTCAGCAGCTCTGCACCCCTGCAGGGTCTGAGAGGCTCCATCAGTCAGGAGTGAGCTCCTCCCGTGGCTTTGGATTGTGAAAAATGAGGTTCACATATTTTTTATAGAATTTAAAAGTTTAATAAAAAAGACAATTAGGAGATAAAGTTTACAGATAGAGTTGGGTGTCTGCATTCAGCCAAGAGAGCTCACCTCACTAACAAAGGGTTGTCCCTTAAAAACAGAACCCTACTGCATATCCATAAATTCTCATACATATTCAGACATTCTTCTTAGGATCTTTGGTGTTCTTCTGTTTAGTTTTGTGTTTAGTTTAGTTTTCTCTTGCCCCCTTCCCAATAAATCAATCTTCTTGGAGCCATTGAGATTTACATTCTCTGATACCAGAAATGCAATAAATTCCTCCCCCTGAGCTCTGGTCACTGCTGTCTTCATCTGGATAAGATAATCTAAGAATGGAGGGGATCTATAATTATCTTTTCCAGTCTTTGGGTTATACAAACAAAAGTAGTTTTTGTTTTAATACTATGCCATAGCCTAACATATATATATATTATACCACTAAGTTCCATCAATAGCAGAAATAAAGGAAACTTTACTAATATAGCTAAATTTTCTAATCTTATACATACAACACTCATTATAACATTTGCAAGAAGCCAATAATATGATATGCATTTACAACAGGATCACTGCAGCTCTCAGGAGCAGCTGAGACCTGGCTGGGGCACCATAAAGGGAAGCCAAGCAGAGCAGTCCTGATCCCCAAACAGCTCCTGGGAAGTTCCATCACTCAAACAAAAACACCCTTGGAGCAGCACACCTATTTATGGCCAACCACAACTCATTTCTTTGTGTTTTATTTTACAAATTCTCCATTACTTGCTTCAGCTGCGCTGGAATGGCCTCCTGTATTTCAAAGTATCTCAGGCTGATCCTGTACTTGGCTTTTCTGTGTCGAGAAATCTTCAGACAATTGAACAATCAGATTACTGAGAAGCTGTTAAGTGCCTCGTGATGCAAGGAAGTGTGAGCTATTTAAGAACTAATGTGAAAAATGGCAAATTATATGCTACCAGCTAGATCTGAAAGGGAAAAAAGGAGGAATAAGTCAATATGATTAGACAGGACTATATTCAATAAGTACAATTTTGGTTTGAAATTGTGCAAGAAGAATTTTATTCCTTTGTAGATTTTCCTTTGGATTATGGAAGATACCTCTGCCCTGCAAGACACATTTTGATTTTGCAATCCTCATATTTATAAAAATAATCTGATTGAAAAGAATTGGTTGCAGAGAAATGAGAATTTCTTGGTTTTTACGATGTAGATATTAAAATGGATTCTCTACATTAAAAACTGCAAAGATTATTTATACAAGAAGTGCCCAATCAATCATTTTCCAAGCAGAGAAGCTGTCAAAAAGAAAAATCTTGCATTAATGATCATTCTTTGGCAAATCTGAGCAGGTTTCTCTGGAATGAGAAGGTGTTGAGTTCATTTGAGTGGACACAGCACAAAGCCATCACTTAAAGCAGCTGGTAACTTTGGCCAAAGGACTAAGTGAGCATTTGCACAGAAAAACTGAATAAAATTAACAGCAATTCCTGTGTTTGGCTGCATTTTGTTGATGGGGATTTACCAAGCCCTCAGTTCTGAACTAAATCTGAGGTTAAAAATGTAAATATTAGCAGAAGAATTCCCACAGCACCAGCAGAGGCACTGAAGGTTTTTGTGTGTCCCTCTTTTACACAAAATCTGGAGAAACCCAGCAGTGTCAGAGACTTCCTGGTAGAGTAAGAGATTGTTTGGAATTCTTATGGGGTATTCTGGTGACAATAAATTCATTAAATGCAGCTTTGAAGCACTGAGGTTCTGTTCCAGCTGCCATTTCGCTCCCCAGTCCCAAAAATGCCTCTTCCATAGCACCAACATTTCTGGGTTGGACAAGTAAAAAGCTCAGAGATGATAAATTTATCTCCCAAAAATTCTTCCACTCTAGAACCTGTTTAGGTTGCACTCAAAGTCTGAATCTGGCTTAGAAGGGAGTGGGAAATTGGCAACGCAGAATATTCAGTAATTTATGGGTCATGTGCTCATAAAATGAGAAAAGCTCTATATCAGAAAATAACTTTTACAACATTTACACAAAATATAGCAGAAACTGTGATTTTAATAGAATTTCCAGCATGGAAATACAATCAATGTTTAATATTGGGGGAAAAAAATATCCAAGTGTTTATGGTACTAAAGATGGAGTCAAAAGAATTTACCAGACTGTTCATTTCCATCGAAATTTAAGTCAATGACAAACTATTAAGACGTTTTCATGCAGCCCAAAGGACTGCAAGGAAAATGTAAAAATACTTTTAATTACAGCATTTTGTGTCATTATCTATATATTTACAGAAGTAGCTATACCCTAGAGAAAGATGGCAAGTGTTTGCATGAAGAAAGGTGAAGGAGGTCAGAAAAGCTGCACATTCTGTGGAAAATGGGGAACGTGGACACTGTAATTAATGGATCAAATTGCCAGGGAATTGTAGAGAGGATCAGAGGGTAAAAAGATAATTAGCAGATCAAAGGGTAAGAAGGCAAGTGTAGAAATAAAGTGGTGGTAATAGAAGCAGCTAAAGAGGAATTATTGACCAATAATTGTATTGCTTTGGGCAATGTCTGCTTTGATAGAGCTGTTATTAAGGAGGTTTTTCATGCACTAATCTGCTTTTATGAAAGTGGAGTTATGAGTGTCAAATGCCATGAATTCACTGCAGAGCTCAGACTGTAACCTGGTTTTTAGGAGTTTGTAACCAATGCCAATGGGAAGGAGAAGGAATTGAGGCTGCAGGGGCTGGATGTGTGGTCAAGGGATCTTCCTTTAAATGGAGAAATAACACACAGCAGGCTTTTCAGGGATTTTGGCACTTTTCTTGAATCAACAGAAATTTCAGGGTTTATTTTGCAGCGGGGGAAATGTTGGGTTAAAGCCTCCACTGCTCTAAGCTTTATTCCCTTCCCTGCAGGCTGAGTTTTTTCTGAGAGCTCTCTTTGCTCTCTGGACTAACAAGTCCCAGCCTTGGGAGCTCCTGGGGAGATTTGTTGTCAAGACCCCTCTCTAGGAAGGTATTTTTGGAGGTGTTGGTCTTAATATTTGAAATAATACCTTCTCTGAGTGTGGATATGGATGTGAAATGCCACAGTGGGTCAGATTTATGGGACAATGTCCCATAATCTGTCCAGAGCCTTGGTGAGCAGGGGATCCTCAGGTGGGCTGCAGAAACTGCCAGTTTTTCCAGGGATTGGCAGAGGATAATTCTGGTTTCTCCTTCCGTTTTTCAGAGTCTGGAATGGCATTTGTAGTTAGCACCTAATGGATTTTCCTCTGCAAAGATAAACACAATTTGTTCCCATCTTTACTCTCCCATTTAGCTCATCATTAAGAGAAAGCTGTGGGAAAAATGTACGTTCTGAGGTGTGGAGGTTGTTTTTTTGTTAAATAGTAAATACCTCCCAGATTATCAAGTGATAGGGAAGATTGAAAATGTCACTCAAAGGAACTCTTGTGCTTCTGCTGAAGGCAATGACAAAATTTTAATTAACTGAAAGGCACCCAATGATCAAGAAGTGGGAGTGCTGTGTCATTCCCAGAAAGAGATGGATCTAGAAGTTTTGTGGAATGGGGGCAGTAGTGAGTGTTTGTGGATAAAATTGTGATTTTGGTTTGTAATAATCATTTTATCAACCAGAATTCTACCAGCACTGAGAGCTCCAGGGTTAAGATCTTTTTAAGAGCAGAGAAGGGGAAAATTCTAACTGTGCTCATCACTGTGGAACTGAAAATGAGACATGAAATGGGATGAAAGGTCTAGATAAAAACATGCTGAAAAATAAAACAGGAGCTATTTCTTTTTGTCTCCAGTTATAACTCTTAATTAAAAAATAAAATAATTTAAACATATTTGATTTAGGTCATGAAAAATGAGGCATAGTTAGGGTTATTTAATGACTGATGTAACTTCTGCTAAAAGTACCTATAAAATTGATATCTCTGTAATTAGTGAGTGAGAAAAGTTTAATATTTCAGCAGTATCTCTTTGGATGTGTAATTTCAGCTGCTTCTCACAGTCCTGAATAAGGTCCTTTGAATTACTTTCTAAACAATTCAAGATAAATGATCAGTCACATCTTCTGTTGCTTTTTCTGGGTTCAAACCTTAATTTTCTCACGCGTGAGATGATAAAATCAGATCAGTATTAAAATGCAGTTGAAATGTAACTATTTTGTTGTAAGAAAAGGTGCTGCACAGGCTGTGCTGATGAGGTGATTAAACATCCTGCAAGGAGGAATTTCATTTGGAAGATTGAGAGCTGTGGTGAGAACTCCTCTCTGCCTACACACTTTTACCATTTCTCACTCTAACTGAGGACTTATAAATAGTTTATAAATTAAAAAATAATTAACCCCAGCACTCCCAGACTTACACCTTCCACATGTGGTCCTATTGATAGGGGATAAAACATTAACTCCTGCATTCAGGGCATAAATTAAGATGGAGAAGAGTTGGAAAGATCAGGAGCTGGTGTTCTTTCCCAGGCAAATATAGGGATTTGGAAGGAATAGATGGATAATTTGCAATACAACAGTGATTTAGTACAGTAACAATTTCCTGGCTAGCTCCAGATCCCTGAAAAGAGTGCCAGGGTTTTTAAAAAGTGATACATGTAATAACTAAATCCAGTAAATCCCAAAAAACAGAGCCCACAGCCTCTGGAAGTGTCCTCGAGCTTCCAGGGAGGGAACTTTTATCATTGCTCCCTTTGTGTAGAAGAACCTGTGCAGGAATTCAACTTCATCTTTTCTCCTGTTTCTCCCCAAACCATCACATGGCTCAAGCCTCCCCAGCCCTGCACTCCTTACATGCCTGGAAGCCTTAGTTAATCTCACCTGCAATCCAATTAAAAGCCTCTGGAAGCTTTGCACCTGCACTAATTGTAGATTCACATCACTGCTTTGCAGTCATTAAGTCCTCGAGTTAAAGTTTTGATGAGTGCAGCTAATCTGGTTTATCAACAAAGTGCTGCAAGGTTCCCGTGCTAAACCAGGATAATCAGCAGGGGTCAGGCAGGAATTATCTTGTCTCACCAAGCATTTCAAAATGCCTAATTATGTTTGTTCATAAAAGTTGGACCCAAAACAGCTGAAATCTGAGGGAAAAGCTCTGGAACTTTTAACTGTGAATAACTCGTTTGGCCGAGGTGTTGATTTATATCAGAAAGTTCTGTGTGTGTTTCATTCTTCAACAAAAAACAAGATATTGGGGCTGTGTTTTCAAGGTGCAGCAGGTAAAATCCCATCTCCATGCTGCTGACAAAAGCTGGGGGGCAGCTGCTGCTGGACCTGTATTTCTGTGGATGTCTGGGTGCATGGATGAATATTCCCTAGGAAACACACCATGTGCTCCTCCCACCTCACCCAGGCAAGGTTGTGAAATATTAATTAACCCTGTGGCCAAATCCCTGTTGTAGATCCCAAAGCTGCAGCAACCAAACAAAATTCTTTATTTTACCAGAGATTATTTTTTAAGAAGTTTCTTTATGCTCATCCAGCAGCAATGGAAAACCCACCTAGAGCTGTAGGTGAGGATAAATAAAAACAGAGCACAGAGAAAGAGAGAAATACTTGTAATTCAGCCAGGAACTTTTGTTTTTCCTCCTAAAGGATTCTTGCTCCCGGTTCACCTGGAGTAAAGCAGCACACCTGTGGCATTTGGAACAGATGGAGCAGGCATGGCAAACACCTCCAGCTGCACACATCTGTCACACAGGTGCTGGCTTCAATCTCTGCCTGGCCAAGGACACCGGGGCTTTGAAAAATGCTCAGAATTCCAGGGGCTGGAAGAGAAAAGCCAGGGAGAAAGGAGTCAGCTGGCAGCAGCATCATCCAGAGCAGCCCCCAAGGCTGAGACAAACCTGCCCAGCTCATTCCTCAGCCCGTGCTCTGAATCACTGTCAGATTCCTAAACTTATTTGGCACTTCAGGGGGAGGAATTTTTGGCTGGAGTTATTGGGCCAGAGACATTGGGATACTTATTGCCTCTGGGGATGGTGTTAAACCCTGCTGTGGGTGATCATTCTGGGGCAGATGCTCTGGTGTGAGCTCTTCTTTTAATTCCTTCCCCCCTATTCGTTTGGGTTCTCTTCACACCTTATCTTTCATCACTCCCATTTTCTGACACACTTGCTTCCCCTCCTTGGTTGTGGTTTTTTCCATTTCTCCTCTTTAATCTTTCCTCCCTTCCTTCCTTTTTTCTATATTTTTTTCTTTCCTCCTTGTTTGTTTCTAGGATTTTTGCTTGGTTTATTTGTTTGTTTGTTTGTTTTTAAATTCTCCTCTTCAGTGTGTATTTTTTGGGGAAGGGTGGCTGTTTTTGTTCATTTTGTTGCTTTCCTTGGTGGAGGGAGTTTGGTTGGTTTGGTGTGTGTTTTGTTCAGCTTTCTGATTTTTATTTTTCCTGGTTTTTTCCTTTTCTTTTTTTCCCCCTTATTTATTTTCCTCTCTTTATTCCTCGTTTTTTTTGGGGGCATTTATTTTCTCACTTGTGAAATTTTCCCCTGGAGCTGAGGAGGGCAGGGTCAGTGCCAGCCCAGGCTGCTCTCCACTCTCTGGACACGCTGCAGGTGGAACTCAAGCACGGTGACGTTTGTTGTGTCCCTCCAAATAGCTCTGCTGATGGTGCAGAACTGGTGCTGAGCCAGGAGAAATGATAAAACATAATCAAGCCCCAGAACACGACGTTGTGATGTTGATGGAGACAAATTTCTGTCCCTCCTCTGTCCATGTTATGTTCAGATTAATCCATTTGGTATCTGCATGTTACAGAAGCCAAACCACTTGGTAATGATCTGCTGGGACAGGAACATTACAAGGGCCTATTCTTTCATAAACTAATTTTCTCTCCAAAATTCTAATTCAAATAAGAATTTTTCTGTTTTTTTTTTTTAAAAAGCAACAACAAACTTAAATTCTTTCAGTTGAAAAGAATCCTTCCCAGCTCTGAGCTGCTGGGGATGAGCTGTCTCCTCACAAAGATTTAACTGGGTACATCTATCCATGTGTTTATAGAGCAGAAATCTCTGCTGTATAAATAGACTGAGCCTCTACTGACCAAAGAAGGCCAAACCCCAGCCTCCCACTTCAGCAGAAATTTGCCTTTTTTAGTGTGATAACATTGGAGTGATCCCAAGGCCAGGCCCAAACATCCATTCCAAAAATCCAGGAGGATAATCCATGAGAATAAATCCAAGCAATGAGGGGGTAATAATTTATTATTTATATATATATATATATATATATATATAAATATTACACATATAATTATATATATTATTATATAATATATATATAATTATATTATTACTTATATATTATTATATATAATAATTTATGAGGGCAATATCTGCAGCTGAGGGGAAGCCTGGAAATTTTGTGAGGGTCTAAGTTGTGTTAGAGATAATTTTGGACTCTGTTGAAAGCCAGAAATCCTCAAGATTGGTTGGTGCAGCTTTGCAGAGCAGGCCTGGGTCAGGTACCGTGAACATCCCAACTCCTGAGTTTGATACTCCAGCAGGAGAACAGATTGGATTTCACACAAATAATGCTTAACTAACTACTGCAAGCTTATCTAACAAAAATTTCTTCAGATATATAAACATTTAAAATGTGAATAAAAAATAAAAGTGGTGGGTTTCATTGCTGAAAAATGTCTGACTTCAGCCCTGCAATGCCAATATTTGAAATGAGTGTGAAATATCTGTCATTAAACCTGAGAGATTATAAACCCAATGACAACTGGTTCAATGCCAGCGTTTTTGTTGGCACTTCAGCTCATTTTGTCTCGATCTTTCATCAACTCTGTGACTAAATTCAGAATTCTTGCTTTGGGTATCAAGGATGGTAAGAAAGAATCAACACATTTTCTCAGGTTTCACAGAGAAACCTGTGTTTCTTGGCTCTTAGGAGCGAAAATAAAACATCAATTAACAACATTCCATTTCAGGAAGGTCTGGGTGAGATACCCCTCTAATATATAATCATCATTTTCAGCAATCACAGCTTTTTTTCACTCTTCATTACCTTAACCATTTACATTCAGGTACTTCAGGCTTTGCTTGGGTTTTTTTTTCAGATATGAGGCATGAATGACTAGATGATGTATTGATTTCATTTGAATGATAAATGGAGATATTATTTCCCAGCAGGTGAATAAATACAAAGCTAGCAAGTCACACCAAGAAAAATCAGTAAACCCTGCAAAAAGTGCTTTAACCTTTGTTTTACTCAAACAAAAAAACACCTTTGCAACCAAACACTTTATAAACTTCACCACCTTTCCAAAGGTTATTTTTCATTTTAATTGGCTCAGATATTTTCCTCCCCTTGATTAGGCTGATCAGAGAGGTGGATAAGGAAATATTGCTGTGAAGAGGATGGCTAAAGAAATAAATGCTGCTTTGATGGTGCTGTCAAGGCTCACTGTAGCAGAGCAGCACCCAAAAAACCCCTGAAGAACAGCACAGGAATAAAATGGGGAATGCCAGAACTGCTCAGGGGTGGACGAAAAGTTCACCCTTCTGTGTTTATTTTCAGTATCCCATGGTTTCTCTGAAAAATATTTGATAAATATTCTGCTAATCTATGTAATGGGCTGATTACCTTTGGTATAAACATGCAGTGCTACATAAAGAGGGCTTTTGGATCCCAGATCATTTCAAGTTTTGCTCAGCATGTTCAAAACTGATCAGATTTTTTTTTTTTTTTCCTCTGTTCAGGTTTGTCTGCAGCCTTTGAAAATCCTGTGCTAAAAGGTGGTTTTCTATGATGCAGTCAGGGAAATAATTGTGTTCTCTTAGAAATAACAGGATAGATGATAAGCCATCCTCTCTTTTGCAGAATTTGGCCTTCCTGTATAAATAAATCCTTTCAGTGCAGGGATCCTGTGTGGTCAAACTGATTGGCAGGAAGAGAACACTCTCAGTTCATTATCCGGAGTTCTTCAGCTCAATCCAAGGAGGCATTTTGCAATCACCAGCACAGAAAATAGATGCACTGAGATGCTATTGCACTTCCAGAAAGCTTCAGGATAATTCATTTATGAGATGGCTTGTTGCTCTTACATACTACTTACATTCATCAAGTTCTTGGCATTTATTCTCCCCAGTTGGGCCAGTGGAAAGCAACCAATTACGGCGGTGTTCAGGCAGAAAAATTCCAGCCCCATCCAGAAGCAGGGAAGTTGGAAGAATGATCCATGGGTTTCTCTAGAAGTTTTTAATAGGTTCAGCTCAATCAGGTGGAAAGGAGTGTGGGAGATGTTGGATCCCAGGGCAGGGAGCTCACCTGGCCATGTCAGAGTCCTTTGGGTTCTTCCCACCAAGGTCACAACGTCCCTCTGCAGGGATCCCCTTCCCAGCCTTCCATCCAGCAGATTTCTGGCCAGGCCCCACTCTCCTGGCAGTTTTTGGGTTGGGAATCTGCTGTCACAGAGCCTGAGGCTCTTCTGCAGGTGTAAAGCCCTGCTCCTCGTGCTCCAGGAAATGAGGGGTGTCCCTCAACCAGGAGGAAACAGAGTGGACAAAATAAAAGTTATAATTGGAGCTTCCTCCATAGGAGGGACGTGTCCCAGGGTGCCTGAGCTGGAAAGGTGTGAATTCATTATTTGTGAATCCATAATTCTTTACTCCTTGAAAAATGAGGGCTGTGGGAAGGACATTGGGTTTTCCAGCTAATTTCATTGTAGTTCCTGATTTAGGCTTTGCACACACAGCTCAAATCATCTCCTACCATGGCTTTGTCCTACAGGTTTGGCCAGAAAGAGGCACAGATTCACACTTTTACAGCAGTCTGAAAAGTTTTTGGTCTAACAAGCAAATATTGCTTTGTGTGTCCAGCAGAGTTATTGCATCTTTATGTTTATGACAGTGAAATTATGTCTGAAACAAGGCTGGAGCACGGTGGTGTTTAAAGATTAAATCTGATTGTGTTCTGCATGGCAATGCTGTAAAACTGCTATTTCTGTTTTAAAAAAAAATCCATTTCCCTCTAACAGATTGCATTGTTTCTTTGAAGGGTGAATTTAAGCAGCAAGTATTTATAATAATATGTACATCATTAATCTCCAGCCTTTAATCTCACAGTCCTACTTAACCCAGGGAAGCTTCAAAGAGTGTGGGTGCCGTGTGGTTTTTTTTTATTGAGAGAGGAGGTAAAATATAAATGAAAGATCTGAAATCAAAATTGTATCTATAACATTTCCTTTTAATCTGCATAACACATTTAATGCTCGACACGTTGGGAAGCTACCTGGGTTTTTGCCTGATGAACAGTTCTAGGGACAAACTGGAAAGAGTAAACATATTAATTAGAGACTGCACAGCTCCTTCTTGCTGGTGTAATCATTAAATTGATTTTTCCAGTCTGACATGTAATTGTTCCAGCGATGGAATCCTGCTTTCCACTCTCGTTCTGCTTCATCAATATTTCCTGTAAAACATGAAATGGGTTACATTAATCTAAATTTGAATCTCTTTGTATGCTAATTGAAAAATAATTTTGATTATCAATGTCATCTGCTCCAAATACATTATGGGATGGTCTTTTGTTTCTTTTCTCAAACCTGGAATGACTGAGAATTCAGTGATTAGCATTTTGTCTACATGAGAAAGGAAGGAGGGCAAAGATATCATTCTGGCAGGGTAATAAATATACTTTAGATTTTTTTAAAAAAAAAATATATTTTTAATATACATTTTGGATAATTTTTCTGTCCATCAAAATACATAATTTTAAAGCTTTTTTTTTCTTTTTTTATCCTCAAAATATTCCTTTGGTTCAATACACCCTACATGGAAACCCACACACCCTGAAGACTAAATAATGCAAAATGAGAGAGATGTTTGTGCAGATAAGGTGAAATCAGAGCTTTGTTTAAGGCAACAAGAGGATTTCCATCCTTTCAATGGATTTCAATGGATGTCCAGGATCTCGACATCCCATGGAATAAATCCCCAAGTTCACAGCACAAAGGGCACAGGTTTGGAGTAGGAAACTGTCAGATGTGCACTGTGTCAACATGAAACCATCTTCTCTTTTCCATCCCCACCTTTAAAGCATTTTCCAAATAATCCTGAGTCCCAAGGAAATATTTATTGCCAAATTTGTTATAAGCATGGGAGCAGAGGGTGAAGATGAGAAGAGCCATAAAAATCCTGCTTTTCACTGGATTCCAGAGTATTTTTTGGGCAGGGATCCCTTCCTGCAGCCCCAAGAGGTGATTAACACACAGAGAAAGGCATTGGCCTTGCAGGAACATCCCAGACACCACCAAAAACCAGGTGTGGGCTGTCTCGGTCACTGATGCTCATCATTTTGTTCCAGCTGTAGACTTTAGGATAAAGTTCAGAAGCCATTGATGATCTGTGAATGTTTTATTGGTTCTGGAGCCAGCTCTGGTGGTGTCCCACACAGCTCACTCCCAGAAAAACCTGGTGGTGGTGTTCCTGGGGCGACAGCTCCGTGGTTCCTTTCTGCTCCTTTGGCTTTTATGTTCCTGTGCTGCAGCAGATCCTCAGCCCTCTCCCTCCATAAATACACCCCTTCCCCCTTTTTTATGACCTGCCAGCACTGCAAGCATAGCTGGTGATGTGAAAATGAAATACTTCTGTGTTTTACACCTCGCTAGAGAAAATATCCGGGAGAGAGAGTTCACTGATTCCGAGATTTAGCTTGGAGAAGCATCCAGTAATTTGGTCGCTTATCTGCAGTTTAGCTCAACGTTTCCAAACCTTTTTGGTCTGGAAATCCAGATGGCAATTTAATGAGACTTTGAAATGAGATTTACTTCTTGGTTCCAGTGAGACCAGAAATAAAACTGAGATACTTTTTCTCCGGGAAGTCCTGTACTTTTACACGCAGTCAAAAAGCAAAGTGTGAAGAACAAATATGGGAGAAAATGTCAATAAATTAACCACATCCTTCTCCCTCAGCTCAAAGTTGTAAATAAGCTTGGTTACAACAGAGATCAAAGGAAAGTTCAGACACTTTTAAATTTATTTTTTTTCTGCAGACCACGACTGCCATTAACTCAGAGATGATTTGGAAGTGCTGGTAACAATAAAATCTCATTTTCATTGCTAAACTATGCAGAGAGAACTCAGAAACGTGGGGACAAAAGATGCACAACATTCTGCTTTCCTGACTCTAAGAACTCTCCTCTGCACATATTTAATTTAAAGATGTAGTCAGGGTCTCAGGCAAAGCCAAATTTTTCGCATTAAGTCAAATGGATTGGTAATTTAGTGTATGAAGCAGTAGCAGTATTATTTGGAGAAAACTGCCTGAACTGTGTTTCTCATTTTATTCTTGATCTTGAGTGTCCAGTTTTATTTATTTAGGCAAAACCTCCAATTATGAATTAAAAAGGAAACTCAAAAACCACTCTTTTTTAATTATTCAGGTGTAGAGGTGTTTAAAGTCTGCCTGAAGACACTGGGATATCTCTACCATAGACACATCTTGAATTAAAAGTCACCGTTCTGGGGTGTAAATTATGGGGCTTTTCAGTCCTTTTTAAAGATAACGGTGAACAAGTGAGCCAGCCAGAGAAAGAAGACATCAAAAAATTCAGAGGAGCCACCATTATGAATCTAAAAGACAAAAGGGGGACGGAAAACACTGAAATAAGAACTTGGATTCCCATTTGTTTGCTTTTTCCCCCCCAGTGATAAGATCCAAATTGAAGTCACAAGTCAATGCATCCCATTATCACCAACATCATCAATCTCTGGGAGGCAACCACCCGTGACTTAGATGAGCTGACAGCTGGAGGCAGAAAAGAGAAAGATTAGAGAGTCCAAGCTGACCAATAATTACAGCTCAGAGCACTGGGTGCCTGCAGAGCCACGGAGCCAGCTAGGAGTGAAAACAGGGAATTTTCTATGAGCCACTGGGACAAGCACAAACTTTACCTTAATTCCCGTTAGCCCCGTGCCAAGCCCAGTGAGACTGACAAGGAGAAAAGGGGAGATCCTGTAGGTAATGAATCAGTGCTCTGAAAAGTTCCACTTCAACAGATCAAAGTTTAAAAAAAGGTTTGGTTTTTGGGGTTTTTTTGACTCTTCAACAAGCTGGCGCAATCAGCTGGAATTTCCTCTCATTCCATCTATCCCTTACTTTATGGTGTTACAGCAAAGTTAAATTTATCACCAACCCATCATTTGAACTGCTGGATGTGCCAGTGAAGTGCTAATCTTAATGTTAACACATAAAAATACACCTAGGATTGGGATAAAGGCCGTATAGCTGATAATTAACAAGAGATGACAAGTTAGAATTAATTTTTCCATCCTCAACAGCTCATGATTGCAGGTACCTGCAAGTTTCTGTGTTCAATAGTATGATAAATACCACAGGTTTATGCTGTAGATTCTCATGGTGAGAGTTTCTTCACAAATGTCCAGATAAGAGGAAACAAATAATATCTATATTGAATATTCTTTAATCACACTCTCTGGACATCAAAGTTTTGTTAGTGACAGCAATATATTCATTTTCACATGTGTTTTTAAGGACTACAAAATCCTTTCTTTTCTTTTTTTTTAGTTCCTTCAGAAGTCAGCAGAGCTCTCTGGGAAATTAATTATTCTAAGGGCTGTTATCTTTTCAATGACATGGAAATGTTGGAAAAAGTCAGATGGTTTAGGTACAGAAACTTATTTTTCATAGGTGCAATGAGTAAAGTCTTTGTAGGGAGATGTGGTAGTATTGGTGAGGTTACTTGTGATTAATTCACACTTCTTCATGTATCCAACTCTGTGGAAATTTAATTTAATTCTGATGGTGGATTTTCTATTTATTCAATTTTTTAATGCTCTTACCACCCTGAGTATTTATCTCTGCAGAATCCAGATACTGGTTGGAGGATCACAGCAAACACAATAATTTTTGTTGCTCATTGGTCAAGAAGTTCAACATTTCTCTGCCTCCATATAAAAAAAAAATCTTTTTAGGGTGGTTTTAAAATGTAATGTATTTATATGACCAAGCTTGATTTCTTCATAGATGATATATGATGCAGTAATATCAAATAAAATAGAAAAATATGTATTAGGCACACTAAAATAGTAATGGAAGGGTAAATGGAAAGTTTGGCTGCCTGCAGCGTTCTACAATCAAGAGGAAACGGGCTCATATAAATAGGAAGGGCTTTAGATGCATTAAAGGTTGTGTTGAGGAGGTAAAGCCTAACACAGATGCTTTTATAATTAACATATGATTGCTCTAAAAGCTACTTAGAAGTCACTTTGTGTTTACTGTCCCTCCGGTGTGATTCTCTCAGCAGAAACCCTTCTGGTTTCAGAAGGAAATGGGGAATGTTGAGTGCTCCCAGCTTGTCCTGGCCTGGGCTGGGTGTGCTCAGAGCCCTGGAAATTGGGTTAAAATCCATGTAGGAATTGTGGCTTGGGACTGAGAGCCCAGCTCTGCTCATCCAGTGCTGGTTATAAAGCTGGACATAAAACTACAGGTCCTGACTTGTGTCTTTGTTGATGGATTTATGAATTGAAACTGCAGGAGAAGACATTGAGAAACTTTCCAAAATCATACAAATTACTCTAGAGGTATCAAGGCCATATTTTATATATTTTATATATGGCTGCTACTCATGTAACTGTGAGAACCTTATTTTTTCCTTATTATTTCCCTACCCCACAACCATAATAATTTTTAAAAAATATCTGATATGATTGCTTGAGGAAAATGTGAATGATCTAACAGTAAAGATATATATTTTTCATCTATTTACCTGCCTCAGGGAACTTGTCCTACCCAGGCTGTGATGGGAACAGGCTGGTTCAGATCCAGGACGCATTTGGATCTGGCCTTTAAAGGCTTTAAAATCCCTCAGTGGGTGGCAAGGCTTGGGCTAGGGGTGGGTCAGGAATTAAGAAGGGGTTACCAAGCACATCTGTGAGAAATCCTGATCACTCGATGCTGAAAAATCATCATTTCTGCAAAATTAATTGTTTTGATTATCCTCTTTGGCTTCTACCTGACAGAATTCTACGTTGCCTACCTGAACCCTACTTGAACTCGTAACAACGAGAACATAAAAATTCCTCACTTGTTCCCTGTCATCTTCTATCACCTCATGTTAAAGCAACCTCCTTTTCCTGAGGACATTTCAGTGAAAGGAGTAATAGGAACAAGAGACCCTCAGAACAAGAGGAAACCTCTGCATTAATGACATGCACTGTCCTTGGGGCATAAAAGGGGAGCAAAAATGCAAAATAATATTTCAGTGAAGGGAATTATTGCGATATCAGCTATTATATCACATTTGTACACAGGATTTCAAAGGGTTTTCTGTCAGAATCGGATAATATTGGATAATAATAGTATGGGGAACGTAATGGAAATATTCTGTTGTTATTATTGCAATGTTTCAAGGACTGACAGATGATACAAGACAAGGCAGTGCCACTTGTTGACAGCATTCTTGCCTCAGCTCTATATTTGGGTCCAGACACAGCAATTCTTCTCTTTTTGCTAAGAATACACTTGTGAATTTCTTTTAATTAAATTATGCAAATTTATGTTGTGAATTACCAAATGTGATGCATTTATGTCTGCTGGCAGATCCTGAGTGTTGCTTCATCATCCCTCACCC
>NC_031778.1:22345359-22391904 GCF_001522545.3 Parus major | reverse complement strand
TCCTCTCCTCTCCTCTCCTCTCCTCTCCTCCTTAGTTAAGCTCAGCCCATTTGTAGTTTCCACATTTTTCCCTGGGGTTTCCCTGCCAGGTTAAAGGAATATGAAAATGTAAAAGAGTTCAGTTCTCCTGGCTCAGCACAAAGTTGTCAGAATCTTTGAAACCTCCCTGAAATCCACCCGTAATTGGGAACGCTGTGATTTTAAAATCACACTGTAGGCTTCATAAATTATTCATTTTACCTACTGATTTCGTGTCTCTTGATTTAATTGAAAAACATCTGTTGAATTGAGAGGGGATAAAAGTTGAGCCATAATACAGTCACAGACTCAAATGAGGAAGGAATAAATTATTTCAGAAGGAATCATCTGTGCACCATGACAGTTTACATATTTTTAAGGCTTACGAGTTTTTTAGGATGAGCATTCAAACTGAGTCTTAGAGAAAGATTTTAAATTACTAATTAACATCTTAAAAGTGTATCTCATTTTTGAAATGAGACTTTCCTTCAGTCAAGCTTCAGAATGTGATTCTAGAGGTGCAAAATCACTTTATAAAATCAATTCCTTTTGAAATCCAGAGCACAGAGGCTTTGGTAAAACAGTGCCATTGCTCTTCGAAAAATTTGGGTCTTCTGTGTTCAACTGACCTTAAAGTTTTAAACAATTGTACTTTTCTTGGCAGTGAAACCTCATAAATCCATTGTTTACATGGCCAGGCACAAATCAGCTCTGTTTTCTATAGGCAAATCCTGCAGCCTCTGGGTTGTCAGCAATGTTTCTCCAGAAATAAAACACAGGGCTCTCACGTGAGCTGGAAACCACAATCCCCTCTTGGCAGTGCCACTTCATCTCCTCGGGGGATCAGTTGCATAAAACAGAATCCCATAAATAATAGGTAATATAAGCCAAATATAACATCCTGTAACAGTTTATACAGAACATCTGAAGCCTCCAGAATTCCCAGTGCAAACTCCCCTTTAGCTGATTCTCCTGATCTCTCCAGCACCCAGGAACGCTGGTGGCACCAAGGCTCTTTTGGGGGGTACCAAAGAACAGAGGATTCAGTGCTCACATTGTGGCAGCATCTGAATTTTAGGACAGAAAATCTCCAAATCACGAAGTCCTGGCCCTTGGTGTGCCCCTGGGTTTTGTCCTGGTACAAAATAGGGTGGTGACCCCAAGCCAGAAGCACAGGGCACATTCTGGGGTCCACCCTCAACACAGTTTTATCCAACACCAACTCAGTTTTACCCAGCTGAACATCCCAGTCACAAACAGGAACAAAAAGATGAGAACCCAATTATCACATCAACATCTAGCAAACTATCCTTGCAGAAATGTTTTATATAAAAGCATCTAGAAGAGATTTGTTACCTGTCATTTCCACGACTTTGGGGAAAAAGTGTTTCCAGAATCGACACTGCTGAGCTCGTAGTTTTGTCAGTACCTCAGAAGTGTTGGTGTTCAGTGTCAAATATTTTTGGTCAGTACTAGTGAAGACTGGCCATCTTATTCCATTAGTCAGGGTCCCGTTTGGAGCTCTAAATGAGAAAAGAAACACTTCATTTACAATGAGAAACCACCTCAGCACACAATAAAGCGTGGTTTGGGTTTATTTAATCGTTGTTCAGCTTAAGTGTGTTAGTTTGGAGTGACTGATGTGTCCTTTGGGAAGTAACAGGGGAAAAAAGCCAGATAAATTTGATTTACCCTCATTTGAAGAAAATAATTCCCCTTTTGAGGTGTTCTGGGTTCATCAAAGGGGAAAACTTAATAAAAGATCATATTCAAGCAACTTTTTGAATCTGGATATTCTCACAGAGGCTGTGAATGATTAGGGATGACTCTAGAAGTAACCAGCCTGCCAGTCTGAGAGGTTGAGTGGTTTGTGGTTTAGTTTGAATGCTTTGATCCCTTCAGATGGACAAACAGATTGGAATAAATGACTGGGATGAACAAATAATGTCTGAACTGGGGTAAGATCTGTGTTGGAAGAGAGAACAATTATTCCTCATTAAGAAGGAGCTCCCCTCCTGGAGGAGTGTTGGGTCTGGTTAGTGAAGGGCCAAATGGGAACAATCTGAAATCTTGTGGGAACTGGGAAGAGACACAGAGGGCTTGACCCTTTATAAAACAGCTCTGCCTGTGAAAGGAGCACAGCTGTTGGCATTAAAAGAGTTGTGATAAATATTTATAAAACAACAGAATTCATAAGGCTCTAAGGACAGGCATCCAGATTTCACCTCCAGAAATGACAGGATCTGTGTGAGGGGGAAAAATGGTCTAAATGTGTAGGAGACAACAAAATGGGCAGTGTTACATTAGGGAACAAACAAAACAGAGCATGAATTTTAGGAAAATAAGTAGATTTGTTTTTCAAACAGTCCCAGATCACCATTAGCTCAGAAGAAGTTAAAAATAGAAATGAACCATTTTATATCAGGGCAAGCACAAGGAGCCATTTTCTTTCCTAGAAGCTGATCTCAAGGAATTTGGGATTTAGGGCAGAGCAGCAGTAATTGATGATTCTCAGAGGGATAAATTAACTCTGAGCTCAGTTCATCTTTTTGAACCTCTCTTATTTTTCACCAGGACTCCTCCTGGAGGCAAAGAGGAGTCCAGGGAGTGGAGCCCATTTGGGTTCTGCTTCCCAAGAGAGGGAACGAGGCAAGAGGTGTGGATGGGAGCACTCAGGGCACAAGATGCTGAAGCAATATCGATATCTCTCAGTTAATTCTGAATTAATCAAGTTCTCAGCCCATGTTTTTGCGTTCTGGGGTCTTTGGCTTTGGCTGCTCCAAGAACCAATGCTGGAATAAGAGCTCCAGGCTGTCATTTCCTGAACTGCTCCTTTCTTCACCGATTTTTCTTGACTAATTCCGATCTGATTAACCCATGGCACTTTTTTAAAGTGCACATTTATTTGTGGCTCCTGAGAATGATGACTTAAGCAGAGCTGACTTGCACTTCAGTTCAAGATCAGGACGCTAATGGTGCTGTCAGTATTCATTTAACAGCTTTTATGCTATGAAATAAATCATGACATCCCACATTATAATTTACAGGTGTGTGGGGGGATTACACAATGCCTCGATGGCTACAGATGTATTTTACTAAAAAATGATTGAAAGAACTGTCAGGTGAACTCAGCACTTTAAAGTGTCCATGAACCTGCTGATTATGACAATCTCTGCATTTCTAGGAAGTTTACTGTTCAAAGAAATGCCCAGTAATTTCCTTCTTGCCTTTATTATTGAAATTTTCCCAAGTTAAAAAGCAGCTCCCAGTCAGAGCAAAAGTGGAGATCACAGGAGTATAATTTGGAACAAGTTATGATTATAACCTTGTTGTTCCCTCACAATTACTGTTCATCCCTTCTTATTAATAACTTCATGATGAGAATTGCAGTGCCCAGAATAGGCTGTAAAATTCCCTGTTCTTTGCACCAAATTCAAAGTAATAATATTCATAGAGAACAGTGAAATTATGGTGGGGATATCTTCAGTGAGCAGACAGGAATCCAATACCCTGCACAAATGTGTCTCTGCCCATTTAGGTTTGGATGGACAACCTTTGGTGATCGATTACAGAAACTTGAAAAAAAATAAAAAAAGTTCCATTTGCACAGAAATCTCCATTCTATCATCTTTTATCAATTCCTTAAAGCTCTGCTCTTTTATCTTCTGGTACAGCTGAATCATCTGTGCCTCAGTAATTCCAGTTTTACCACTTCAGTGCTGGCACTGGGGCCTGATGTTGTGTCCTGTAAAGGGTTTGGGTTGTGCATCTTCAAGACAGGCCTCTGTTTTGTGTTTTTATCTTGTCAAAACACCTTTCTTGGACAAGATTTATTCAGAGAAGGCCTGAATTTTGTTTGGAGAAAATCATCAAATATTATGTCTTGGAAGGGACCTTGGAATATCCAACCTTCTGAAATGAGCAGGGACATCTTCAGTTAGACCAGGAACGTGAGCTTCAGTGAAGATCTTAAAAAGAATCTTTTTCTTTTTCCCTTTTTACCATTTGCAGGAGCAGTTCTTAAGGCAATGAAGAAATACAATTCTTTGAATTGCTCCCAGAAAAGAAATGCAAGAAAGCAAAGCAAAGCAAAACCAAACTAAACCAAACAAAAAAAACAACCTCAAACCACCTGTGTTTAAACTCTGATGTAAACAGAATTTGTCTCATTCCTGCAGCTATGTTTTCTCTTTGCATATGCCCTGGAATTATGGGCTGGATTCTCCCTACTCTGGTAGTGGCACAGCAGCTCATTTATAATAAATTGTTTTGTTAAATATGTCTTGAAGTGGAAGTTTCTTGGTTGTACTTGTTACTTAGATCAGGCTCTTCCCCCTTTGGGTTTTTCCATCCACAATTGCCAACAACTTTAAGTTTTCAAGATTAATTTATAGCAGTGTAGTAAATTGGATATAGGCGTGAAGAAGGATTTGGAAGAGCTTATTAACCAATTATTTCTCTGTATTTAATATTCATCTTCAGCAATTTTAGAAAGAGAAAGTTAATTTCATTGAAATGGAAAAAGCAACATGAACAGAGCTCTGTTAATCATAATAAACATACATACATTACCATTCTCATTAATATGATCAATATAGCCTGAGAAACAATACCAGCTCACTGCATTTGTATTAATATCCACACAGCGTTACCTTTACAAATGGTTTATCATACAGATGCACAAAAAAAAAATGTAATTCATCATCTGACTGGTTTTGGTAAACATTCAGGATATAAAGTACCTGGAAAATATTCCCTTTATTTTTGTGAGCAAGCTCTGCACAGCAGAGTGAAAACTCAGAGTGAATTCCATCGTTAACACAGAGCTTATTCTTTTGTAGTGTTCAGCTGTATTTTGAAGTCCAGAATGGAAAACATTCTCTGCTAACCCTCCTGAAAACATGTTTAGGCTGTTTTGGGATTTACCTTTGTAAAACAAGTGTCCTACAGTCCAGCTTAGACCGTCCCAAGCTTTCACCATGTCCCTGTTCAGCTGCTCTGCTTGTGACTCACGTTGTGCGTTTCTCCAGAGCACAAGAAAAACAATCCCACATCTCAGTGCCCACTAAGATGAAGGAAAATGAATGATAATTCTGCTGCACCCTCTGCTTCCCCTGAGCAGGAGGAGCAGAAATCCAAGGGAGACCTGTCCCTGTCAGTGTGAGTGGATTGGCTTCGCCCTGGCTGGGACTGACGATGCTCGTTTCCAACTTGGCCCCTTTTCTTGTAAAAGCTGGTTTCAAGGCAGGAGGGAGGGACTGTCAATCCCTTTTGCTGGCTTTTGTGATCCCTGGAGGCTGCTGGCCAGCACTGGCAATCAGCTGGTGTCCATGGAATGGGATTTTATGGAATGTTATCACAAGAAAACTGGGAAGGGGGATGGCCTTGGAGGGAATGCAAGTGCAAAAATAACCCCAACTCTTGCAGATTTCCTGCAGCTGCACTACAGAACCTCTGAGAATTATGGAAACAGTCAGTTCAGCATCAAACAGCAGGGAAAACCTAAAAATTTCACCCCAAGGGTAGCTCTGGGACAGAGGGGTGCTTCTACACCTGTCTGGTGGCTGGATGATCTCAAAGGTCTAAACCAAACAGATGAACCTTTTCTTTGTTTTTATCCCCTCACATTTTGGGAGAAAACATTTTGTTGTTTTCCCTCTTTCCCACTTGGACAGGAGGACACTCCTAATTAGCAGGAATGCTGATGAGCAGCTCCAGGCCCTCCTGGAGGGATGGGAAGTGTTTGTGGCATGAGTCAGGCCAGCACAGCCAGATGTCCCACATGATTCCTCAAGGCCAGGATGGGTGATATTTATACCTCTGCTCATTTTCTCATTGCAGCACACTGGCTGCCAGGTTAATCTCAATTTGGGGGGCTGGTGTGGTCCCCAGGGGGATGATGGGGTAGAGACAGCAGGAGGTTTTGTGAGGCTTTGTTTGCATGGCATTGTGGATGTGAAAAAATAGTGATTGGTTTCTTAAAATGTAAGTAATTAAACATTTCTCATGTAACTGATTTAAATTATTACATAAGTGAAATTAAAAAAAAAATAATTCTCATACGATTGTTCCTTAATAAAGTGCAAAAATCCTGATTTTTTGACATTTGAGCCGTACTGAGATTCCCAGAGTAAGGGAAGAAAGGGCTCCTCTGCTGAGCACTACGAGTCCCAGGGATGTGCAGACTCGAATCCTTCAAAGTCCCTCTGTAATCAGCTGGTTCTGGGAAGTTCATTATACCCTGCTGTGCTCAGCTCTCACTCCCAGATCACACACACCAGTCCATAATCCACTGACTGCAAAGTGTCCCCGAGCCAGAGCGAAGGGAAACTGCTTTGCACGTTCTAGCCTGGGTAAATATTATTCCTTCTGCTGATCCCTGAAGAAAGCAGCAGGATCCAGCTGGCAAAGTCCTTAACTGAGAGAAACTGGAGAAGAACCTTCACAGCCAGGCTTTCTTACACCTTCACAGGCTAAATAAAGCTCAGGATATTCCTTCCAGATTCCAGCCTGGACACAGCAGCTGCCTCTTTAAATGCCTTTAACTATAAATTATCGTGGGATGTGCTATTATGACCAATATCAGTTTCAGGAAATGAAGCAACAAGCTGTTATTCTTTTTTTATTTTATTTTTTTTCTTTGTGTTATTTGTGCTATTTGTTATTATGTTTTTTGTCTTGTGCTCTGCTCCACAGAGCCTCTTGGAGCACCCATTGAGTTGAAACAATTCTTGCTCATGGATGTCACGAATTCCTGCTCGATACAAGGTATTTGCCATAAATAATGGAGCATTTGAGACATTTAAATGCAGGATGTTCTGCCCCAGCTCTTTTCTGAGCATTTAGGAGCTGGGTGCTTCCAACCCCTGGCTCCTGGACAGGAGCCTGCCCTGGTGTCAGGAGAAATAACGAGTTTGAGCCAGAGCTAACGAGCCCTTCAACCCCTGCCTGCATTTCTGACCCTCTGGGCCTTGCTGCACATGGGTCTCCTTCACTCTGAAATGCTCCAGCCAAGTTTGGGGCTGCTTCAGGAACCCCAAACTCCACACAAAACATGGGAGGGATGGGATTTTACCATGCAAGGTCCAGACCTGTCCAGCTGTTTGTGGCAGTGATGATTTCACACCTTCTCCAGGACTCAGGTTCTGGTGTGAATATTCACATTTCATATTTACATCGCTTTTGGGTAGACATGAGAGAGGCAACACACCAGCTTAGTCCTTCTTTATGCTGAAAGAACAATTTCACCTCTCTTTTCCCCAATGTTCCTGTAAAGTATTTTGTGAGATCCTTCTGCCCTTTTGTGTGGTATCAATTTCAGCTTTCAAGGGCCACTTTTCAAAGCTGTTATTTCTTAACAGTCTTGGCTGCAGGAAGAGCTCAAATGGAACTATAGCTTTTAGTCTTAACTTGTAGGGGTTGAAGAGGGATATTTGGAAATGGAAGAAGGTCCTGAACCCCGCTGAGACCTTGAAGGAGGAAGAACCTTCCATAACAGGTAAGTAAAAGAATAAGTAGACAAGAAGGCACGTGGCACTTGCCCTTTTAGTCATCCTCTGAGGCTGTTTTATCTCCTCTGCAACCCTTCTTCCTCCTCATGACCTGCAAGACCACAAACTTACACAATATCTTACCCAGAATTACTCCCTGGAACAAAGCAGGGCTTAATCAGAAAAGAGAGGGCGTGAAGGGAGAGAAAAATGTTTTTTATAGCCATAAAACTATTAATACTGTGTTTTAAACTCCCAGTCTCTTTGGTAAAATTTGTCAGCCCAGCTGGTTCTGAGAAAGAGTAAATACTGTGCTCATGGATATTATTGCTGGTTCCATTCCTTCCTTTCTCTGCCATTAATAAAGTTCATCCCAGGCACTCAGAAATTGTTGGATAAATGTGTTCAGTGCTTTTCTTATCTCTAGAGACTAAATTTGCAATTGAGACTGTGTAGTTGATACTACGCCAGGATATGATAGCTGAGATTTGTTTTCAATGGAAATTGCCCTAATCATGATTTATTTTCAGGATGGATGCTCCACAGAGCCCTGCACCAACCAAAATCCTCTGGATTCCGTCGTGTCCTGATGGATTTCATCACAGTGGCATTTTTCTTTATATTTTCTACTACTGTTTTATTTCTGTGAGTGGGAGGAAGTGCATGAGTCACAAACTTTCACGACCATGTAATCAAGGCCAAATTGAGCACTCCTAAAAATGAAACTATTGGGTAGCTTTCAGGAGGGGGCAATTTGTGTTACTGCTTCATCAGAAACTGAACCACTGCAGCTTCATACTGGGAAATGTAAACAAGAAGATAGAGTGCTCTCAACCCCCTCCCCAAATATTTAAAATAATAATAATAATAATAATAATAATAATAATAGTTTCTTATGGTGGAAATTCATTGTAGGTTTGACATTTACAAGGGGAAGTTCCATATGACTTTCTTTGATAAAGAAATTTGAATTATGCCCCACTCTTGTAACTTCTTCTGAGTCTCTGTTTTGAACTGCAGCAAGAGGGACATCTCCAAATTCCAGCAGGTGCACTGGGAGCCGTGGAAGGGTTGATCTTAAGAAGAAACAATTTGAAAAGAGAGGAGAAACTTCTTTAAAGTTCCTCTCTTTCAAAATTGAGAGGGTTTTCTGGAAATTACAGTATGCAGATTACTTTATTACTAGGAAGAAGCCATCTGTTAAACCTCTGAGCATTTCCAGTTGTACAGAAAATTCACTTGGAGATTGCACCATGAATAAGATCCGTGAGAGGCACATATTTAAAAGTTCATTAAAATGAAGAACTTTGTTAGAATTTAAAAAATCACTGTATTTTAGCAGCTGTTCCAGTAGGAGGAGGTGTAAATTTGAGGTAATGCTCTTTAGGACTTGTATTTTATGAAATTAAGAAGTTCTCTAATGTTCCTGCAAGGAAGGGTAGAAGGCACAGATGGTGGCCAGAAGTGTCTGGGAAAGCAGAGGATGGCAGCTTTCAATTTTATATTTTTTATAGAATTGTGTAACATCACCAACTGTGAGCACAAAATGCCCAATTTCTACCAACACGGCTTCATATTCTTGGGGACAGAATCTCCCAAATCCCAACACTGAATTTCTAACTACATTTCCCCATCACTGCCTTCCCCTGCAGCTGATTGAAAACAGAATTAAACACCAAATTGAGCTCCCTTCAAAAAGGTGGTGTTGGGTAACCTCTGCTGCTCCTCATTTCCTCTCCTCTCGCCTTTGCCACTTCCCTGGAACAGCCAATCTCTGGCGTTGGGGAGTAAATTAAAATGTGCACTGAGAGGTTTCCATTCCTTCTGCAACACTCCTCAGCATCACTCCAGATTAGTGTTCCAGAACCACCTGGAAAAATGAGGTTTGCAGACCTTTCCAACTTCCATTTCTGCTTCCTGATGATGGAACAAGGACTGAGCTGCAGAAAAGCAGCACGGAAGAAGAGTGGCCCTTGACAAAGGGATTAAGTGTGAGTGAACATTAATTAGGACTTCTCAGTGCCTTTTGGAACCACGTATTTACATGCCTGTAAAATACATTCTCTCTGAAGTGCCTGGTTTTTATGTGAACCTGCCCCAGATACAACTCATGATAAGTCCATGTGTGCCCTTCCTTCATTTCTCTGCTCTCAGGTTTTTTCTCCCCCTCAAGTAGTTTGTGAGTCTTTCAGATATTTTCTGCTCTCATATTTCAATCTCATTTTTGTTCTTTCTTCTTTGTGCATTTCTTGCTCACCTGATGTCTTGCAGCAGTTACATTTCCCCTCTTCCTTTTCCGATTTCCTTCCCACCAAGCACTAAAATATTTCCACCCAGGCTTCTTAGGGCTACTCCCAAATTTGAGGTGGCAATCACACCATGGTTTTATTTCACTCTTGAAATGTTTATTTCTCTTCATGCCTCTCCTTTCCCCAGACTGTGTCTGTGTAGAGGCTTTGGGCCTTGGGACAGCAGGGAGCACTGTCTAGTACAGGCTCTTTAACCTGTCACAGTTATGAGGAAAGGTAGAGCCACATCCAACATTTGAATCCAACTGAATTAGGTTGGAAAGGACCTCCAGGATCTTTAGGTCCAACTGCTGACCCAGCACTGCCAAGGCCACCCCGTCCCATGTCCCCAAGTGCCACATCCAGGAGGATTTTAGATCCCTCAAGGGACGGGGACTGCACCACATTCCTGGGCAGATTTTACCAGGGCAGGACATCCCTTTACACAAGAAATTTTCCACATATCCAACCTAATCCTCCCTTGGGGCAGCTTGAGGCCATTTCCACTTGTCCTGTTCCCTGGGAGCAGAGCCTGACCCCACCTCACTGCCCCTCCTGGCAGGGACTTGTGCAGAGCCAGAAGGTCCCTCCTGGTCCCCCTTTTCTCCAGGCTGAGCCCCTTCCCAGCTCCATTTCTTTCTCCAGACTCCCCTCAGACCTCCCTGTCCTCCAGGGCTCCACCTTGCTCAGCCCCAGTGAATCACCACTGATTGATCCCTCACCCTCTGAATTCCAGCTTGCCCTGCTCCACAAAGCACTGCCATCCTCTGCATTTCCGCCCTGGCTTTTAGCTTTATTCTCACTCAAAGACTCCTACAATATTTGGACATTTCCTTAATAGATGTTCTCATCTCCTGTTTGAAAATAATGCTTTGACTCATCTGTTGGAGGGAGGAAAATCCGCGTGGACAGAATTGCTTTTGCTGCACATTTGGAAAAGAAAGAGACATCTTCCTGTAATCTGCAATATTTGTAATAAAATTAAACCAACCTCAGCAATTTGTACCCCAAACTTGTTTTCAAAAGACATCTGAATCAAACACTCCTGTTTTCAGTTTTGGAATTCAATGACAGCTTGTCAGCTTGCAAGCTGGAGAGAGAGAGATGCCTGCTGAGGTGAGTCTCTGCTCACTGATATTTTCCATGATCTGCTGTTTCCTACTTGTTTGCTAAAAAGGTTTTTCCATTACTGATTCTGAATATAACAATGGATGGAAACTCTGGTAAAGATGATGAGTCACTTTTAAGAACTCAGAACCAAAGGTGGAAAAATAGGAGTAAATTTTCTTTAAAATTAAACTTTTTTTTTTTAGGTTTTTTTTTTTGAGACTGTAATTTCTGCAATTTCTTTGCCTAGAAATTACTCACATGAAAGACAGTGAATGAGAGAGTAAATGTGTCCTTTTTTTGGTCAAAGTGAAAGCTTTGATTTTCCCTAACATGGGGAAGAAAGTCTTTCCTTACACATTTTTGTATTTTTGGGACACTCTCTCCTGCTTTGTTCATACTCTTCTTTTTTTTCTTAAATCCAAAAATCTTGTTGTCTGAATTCTTAACCTGATCAGGAAAAATCACTTGTTAAGGTGAAACATGAATTTTTCTGGAAGGGTGTGAGATGTCAGGAGCAGCTGAGGAAAAGCTCCTCTTGTTCACCCTGAGCTCTGGCTCTGGAGTGTTTGAAGACCCTGTGAAGATCAAAGTGACTCCAATCCAAAAACTTTCCTCTCTCCCTGTGAGCACGAGCGAATCCCTGTCAGAAATACAGCCCACAGTAAATTTCTTCCCCTGAAATGGCTCAGAGGGACATAAAACTCCCAACTTCCTGAGCTATAAGGAAATTAAAAGTGGTTGGAGTTTTTTATTTTTATTTTTTCCCAGTATATTCTGTCCTTCCCATACCCAGAGTATATAGGTCCCCAGTTCAAGTGCTGCCTGGACTCTATATGAGGCTGTTGGTTTTGTTCTCACTGCTCTGAAACTACTCTCTATAAACAGCTTGTGATAAGTTGGTAACAAAAGCTCTGAAATTTATTATGTGTCTACCAGCAGAACATCAGGGAAAGGCAATAATAACCAGACAAAGTGCTTCACAGCTTTAGTGGGACAATCAAAGCCTCACAAATTCCCCTAAAACATAGGAGGAAATATTTCAAAGGCTTCACTTTATAGAAAAAGCTGCAAAGATTTGTTTCAGCAGTTGTAAAACTGGCAGGGAGACAAGTTTTGCCCGTTTCCTTTTATCCAAAACATTTTTCAAAAAGCCTTAAAAAATATTATCATTGCGTGCCCTGTTATGTTCTTGCTCAGCTTTTCAGCTCATCTGATTTGTCTGGCTCTTGTCACTGTGCACCTCTCATGACTAAAGAACACAATTACCAAATCTAAGGGATGAAACAATGCAAAAGGCACCCACAGGTCTGGGATCCCATCTAGTTTTTTTCAGGATAAATAAAATTTCCCCTTTCCTGGGGCTTGGGATTTGTAGGACCTGTGAGTGTCACCTGCCTGCTTTCAAAAGCTTTCTGAAGAATAACAAAAGTGTGGCCAAAAAAGAAACTTTAAAAGTGTTTAAAAGGAAAGATTGATATTTTTTTCACGAGCCTGGCTTAAAATCCAGTGTGCTGGGAAGAATTTAGGAGAAGACCACTGAAAATTAACAATATTGTTAAAATGAATGTTGTTTCCACACAAACACAATCATAGCAGAGCTGATCCAGCACTTTTCATGACACCACACTACGGTTTCCTGCTGAATCCAATCTGCCCATCTCTCTTTGTCTAACTGGGATGATATCTGCTATTTTACCAAATGATTTTGAGGCTATGAATTGATATTCAGCTGCCAATACCCTTAAATGCAAGAATAACCTGAGGCACCCCAGGTCAAGGTGAAGGGAGGAATTTAACCTCAAAGTGTGAATCAAGAACTTTGATTTTGGAATCTGTTCTTTCTTATAACCCAAATATTTTATTAGGCTTGATTTATTCAGACAGCAGGAGTAATAAGTCTCTTTGTTTCCTTGCTGGTAGAGCAAGGATTTTTCAGGGCATGATGAAAATGTTGCTCTTTCAAGGCTCAAATGTCTGAAAAATAAAAGTATTCCATGGAATATCTTAACAACACTTGGAAAGGCTGGGATATTTGGCCAAACCTACTTGATACCCAAAATCAGTCATGAAAAAGCAGGATTTTCATAGACTATGTAAATATATGTCAGATTCCTAGAAATGGCACTATTCCCTGGGATCCAGAAGAGAGATACTGCAGCCTAACATCAGCACCAACTCCAGGGCTCACAGGAGAAATGTGTGTTCCTGTCTCCTACAGAAGCCTCTATATCTCCATTCCCTGTTTATGTTCAAAATAGGAATTTTCCTGTATTTTTCCAGGAAAAATCAGTAATCACTGATGTCTATTTTTAGCCAGGATGTGAAATAGGAAGTGCCCAGAGATTTGGAAGGTTGCATCCACTCCTGCTGGGGATGGTGGTGGAATGGGGAGGCCCTGGGCTGGCTGGCAGTGTCCTTTCAGTTACTGAGAAATGCAGAAATCAAGAATTTCCCACTCTTGGGAAGCTTTGAAGGAGTCACTTTCTGTCCCCAACATCTTTTCTTTTGTCCTTACATGGCATTAAGGATTTCTCACAAGTTTTCTTTGTTTTTATCCCTCCAATTCTCTCTCCCATCCCTCTGTGGGGGAAAAGGGCAGCAGTTTTGTGGGTTTTAGCTGCTGGCTGGGGTTAAACCATGACAGAAACAGAAATTGCTCCTAAGTGCATGTTTTTATTTTTCCTATCAGTATTTTTATTCCTCACATGATAATAAAACCCAGAGAACACTAAAGTCAAAGTTTGGGCTTGAAGGCTCCCTCATGAGGAGCAGCTCTGGCACCTTTCAGTCCCTCCCAGCCAGAAAACACCAGGAAAAACAAGATTTCTTCCAGTTTTGTTGACTCTACTTCTTCTCCTTTCCTCTGCAGGCTGCTCTCCCCTCCCTTGTGCTTTTGTACTTCAGCACATTAGAATATTAGGTCAAACACCCTCACTAAAAAATGTGCTGTACAATATTTCTCATTTTTTCTTGATTTTTCTCTTCATCTGCTGGAGACATCAGTGGTAATTTTCCCCTCAGAGGTTTGCCCTTTGATCATGCCAGAGTTTCCTATAAACATTATGTCAAAACAGGGCTTCCCCAGCTCCTTATAAATCTTTGCTGTGCTCAAATATGTGCTGGGGAAAAAAAAAAGGATCCCTCATTAATCTTGAAATTATTAGGAATTTTTATTACTTCCCTACTCCTTGATCCCTCTGAAGAATGGGATACAGAGCTTTAGGCTTCTCTGATCTGAATAATGAGTCAAGGGTCACACTGAGGGTTAATCCTGATCTGATTTTTCTTAACGCAGAAATTGCTGGATTGTATTGTTTTTCCCAATAATGATGGTTAGGATCCCCGTGGCAGGAGCAGAGGGAGGATTATTTGCTGTTTGCTGTGGAAACCACTTGAAATTCAGTCTGTGGGGTAATCTACTTATAGTGTGAATGATGATCAGAGTAGGTGACAGCGCTGTCTTCCACAAACTTAAACCTGAATGTACCTTATGTTTCATTTTAGGAGCTGCAGTGACAGGAACTGTGTTTTGCAGAGCAGGTTATTGAGATTTTTATATATATATACATAAAAGCTATATACATGAAAATTAAATATATACATAATCCAGTGGAAGCCAATAGTTCAAAGAAATGTAAATATCAACCTGCAAAATCAAATATAGATCTGAATTCCTCTTTTTCCACGAAGAGATTGTTCTGTTTGATGGCAGGGTGTGCTGTTTCTGGTGGGAGATGCTGGCTTTGAGCTCCTTTAGGGCAGGATGGGGAGCTGCAGCTTGGAATGAGGAACTTTTCACTCACTTTGCTCTCCACCAAGGGCCTGATGACACCAGCCCCAAAGGAACGGTGTCACAGAACATCTTCATGCTGCAGGAAGGGTTCCCAAGCCTTTCCCAACGTCAGAATTCATCCTGGGAACCCATCAGATGCATTTTTGGCGTTGATAAATCAAGCTCACAGCTCAGCTCCAGACTGTGAGCCCCACTGGAAGCTTTGCTCTGCATCACAGCCCTCCCCACCACACTCACACAGAGGGGTGTGCTCTGAGCAGAGAGGGAGGCAGGAAGAGCTCATGGATTCAATTTTAGATTCAATTTTGCAGTAATTAAAGCTGTATGAAAGCACTAGGCAGTGATGAGTACAGCTATTGGTACAGTTATTTTCTGAGTTGTGATATGCTCATCTCTTCTGGTAAGAGAAATATTATAAACTCCAGCATATAAAGGGGATAGGAGTTTTTAAGGTAATTAATCCTCCTACAAATCAAGGCAATCAATCAATCAATCAATCAATCACACACATTGATAAGTAAATCTGTTAAAAAAGGAATGCACATAAAAATAACCAGTGAGTTCACCCTGGAGGATGAGGTGAAGGGGAAGCACAGGGCTGGGGGTGGGTTTGGGATGGATGGTGGAGCCTTTGACAAATGACATCCCCAAGGTAACACCAGGGAGCACAAGGAGAGCTTGCCTTGGATGGATAAAAGGGGAAAATCAGGCTGAGCTGGAAGGGAGAGGTGACACCTGGAATTACAACTCCTTGGGGATGACAGTGTTTAATTCTGGCAGGGAAAGTTCCAACAAGGTGTGGATGAATCACAGGTTTAAAGGTGGAGAGTTGTTATTTGAGAAAGAGCACATTAGTGCAAGTCTCAAGGGTATGATCTGTTTGTTCAACAAACAATTAAAAAAGAAAACGTTAAGGATTATTTTAATAGATCCTTAATAATCAACCTCTATATGGAACAAAAACCATAAAGTGAATCTTAGAAATTGTCAAACAAAATGTGAAACCTGGAGAATGTAGAGTTAGAATAGGTAAATTCAGTCTAGAAAGACTTACTTTTATAATGTAACATTTTAAGCAGCATTAAGATTTGAAACAACCTAACAATGTTTGTTCTGGATTTTTAATCAGTGGAAATATTTTTAATCAGTGGGAGCACTTCACTCCTACCTGTGTTTTGTGTTATGTACAAGGCTGGGCGGACTAAATGAGCACGGTGGTCCCCTCTGGTTTCTAATCTATTAAAAAATTAATTAGATCCTGTTCCAATGTTGATTTCCTCCTTTACAAATCTATATATCCTTGACAAATCAAACAACAGGTCCACCTTAGAAACAGAATTAACGCAGGATTTTGACATTAAAGTTAAATAAATGTTTTTAGAGTGTGAATTGACTGTTTGGTTGTATGTTCTCCAAGGCACTAAATTTTGTAAATATATTTTCTCAGTAGAGAGCACAAACTAAACTTCTAGAAGAAGATACTTCCTCTTCCCATCAGGCTTGGGACTAATCCTACATGATTGTTGTGGTGGGGGCTGTTTTTGTTACTGCCCTGAAATGTTTTCACTTCAAACTGAGCATCTCCTTGAGAGCCCCAGCCCTGCTGAGAGGAGCAAGGGCTGCCTCACTTCCCCCGACTGCAGCTGGAGAGGGGTTGGATTCAGTCCATTCCAAACACCCAAATGGAATACTCTTATTTTCTCCCTGTTCAGGCTGGGCCATATTTCACTTCAAGATGAGCGGAGTGGAATTGGAGAGTGATTTGTCATGGGCTTGCACTCACAGCACACAGGAAGGAGAAGCTTTCTGAAATCCCAGCCTCTTCATCATGTGAACATAACACACCTCCCTGTTGTACACCTGAATGTTCCCAGAAAATTACATCCTCAAGGAAACTGGGCTTTTTTCCTCCTCCTTCTACTGCTGGAAGTCTTTTCTAGTGTTTGAAATATTTTGTTTCTAACTCTCGAAACCATTACTTGCCTTTGGAACGGCCGCTGCCCTGGCAAAGAAATGTTTTGTGTTTGCTTTTATGGGTGGATAAACATCGTTGCCTTAAGCTTGTCCAGTACAGGGAGCAACACCTCAACAGCTTATTGTATTAAAACAGTGCTTTTGTCAGAACTAAAAGAGGAATTCTGGATAACTGAACAATTAATCTGTTTCCATCATTCCAGTCAGGCTCCAAAGCAGCACTCAAACAGTCAAGCTTTTTTCCCTGGTGAAACAACATCCAACCAACCAACCAACTAATAAACCAACCAACCAACCAACCAACTAATAAACCAACCAACCAATAAACCAACCAACCAACCAACCAACCAACCAACCAACCAACCAACCAACCAACTAATAAACCAACCAACCAATAAACCAACCAACCAACCAACCAGCCAACCAACCAGCCAACCAACCAGCCAACCAACCAATACACCAACCAACCAATAAACCAACCAACCAGTAAACCAACCAACCAGTAAACCAACCAACCAGTAAACCAACCAACCAGTAAACCAACCAACCAACCAACCAGCCAACCAACCAACCAACCTTCCAGAGCAAACTTACCCAGTTTTGGCAAAACTTGCCCAGTATCTCATCATGGAGCGGCTCAGGAGCTCCTCAGCCTTGGTGTAATTCGCTCTCCTCTCCAGGGGCAGCCCGAACACAAACTCGATCTCATAGCCATGCATGACCCCCATCCACTCTGGCCAGGGCAGCTTGGAGGAGCGATGCTCAAAGAAATAAAAGAAGGCATGGTGGCCCAGCTGGGTGAAGCTGGTGGTGAATTCCACCACAGGACAGATGATGTTGTAGTCCCCGATAACGTCATCGATGGCATCCCGGTAGTGCTCCGGCTTTCCCACGTTTTCCCAGTCCGTGTAGTGGAAGCTGATGGATTCTATGGCAAGTTTACTCACTCCTGGGAAGGCCAGACTTAAAGCTGCTTCAAACTGGGTTTTATTGATCAAGCCATCGCTATCCTTGTCGAGGCCAGGCACTCCATATGCCAGAAACGATAACCCTTCATCTTTATTGACACCCACCAAGATCTGGGTCTGTTTGAAAAGACCATTCTCCATCAGTGCTTCTGGCATGTCGGCCAGAAAATCGCCATCCACGCTCGGACAGAAATAGACTTGTAAAAGAGAACGATTTGGAATGACAAAAATTTCATTTTCCAGTATTTCCTTCGGGTCCTTGTCTTGGAGGCAGAGAATGAGCTCTGACTCGTTGCTGGTGGGACACTGGAGCTGTTTGGCCAAAGCCACTGCTCTGTTCCTGGCCTCAGAAGATGTAATTGCAGCCCAGGGGGCATTTGCAGACCCACTCTGCAGGATGGCCCTGGTGAATAAGGGGTGGCTTTCAGGAGAAAGGAGGTGATAGCTGACAGAGGCCGAGCCGGCGCTCTCTCCAAACAGAGTCACGCTCTTGGGATTGCCTCCGAAGGCTGCTATGTTCTCCTGGACCCACTGAAGTGCCAGCCTTTGATCAAACAAACCTGCATTTCCAGGAGCTTTCTGGTTTCCTGGCAAGGACAGAAACCCCAGAGCACCAGTCCTGTAGTTCATGGAAACCACGACCACTCTTTCCACCCTGGCCAGAAACTTCCCGTCGTAGACAGGCAGGGAAGTGGAGCCAGACTCGAATCCACCGCCATAAATCCACACCATGACAGTGGCGTTCTTGGGCTTGGGAGAAGGAATCCACACATTCAGGTACAAACAGTCCTCACTCAGGCTGGTTTTTGGGTTCCACATCTCTGACCCAGCAAACCCCGGGTAAGCTGTGTCTATGGGCTGGAAACAGGAGCTGGCGTGTTTGGTGGCATCCCAAACATCTTCCCACTTCTCCCGAGGTTCTGGGTTTTGGAAGCGCAGCCTCCCGATGGGGGGCTGCCCGTAAGGGATTCCCAGGAAAGCCGTGACTGTCCCCCCCAGCACCTGCAGGCTGGTCCCTCTGACTTTGCCATTCTTGGTTGCAATGATCTCTTCAGGCACCACCTTCCTGGTGAACATGGACAGGAGAAGGAACCCCATCAGGAATCTGGCAGAGAGACTTGGACCATTTGTCCAAATCATGATGCCTGAAACACAGGACGAAGAAGTAAATTCAGAATTAGTGTTGCAATGTACTGGTACCACAATGGTCTGTTAAATAAGGGTGTTGGACATCCCAGGGGCACGGGAAAGAAGAAGGTGCTGCTACACAAAGCACAGGAGTTTTCAGCTGTAAGTTCCTGTTGTTTATTTGTGTTGCAAAGATTGCATTTAGTATTTGGTCAACACTTCAGAAAAATTCTCTTGTAAAATACTGCAGAGCTGAGGAAGACAAACCAGGAGAGATGAAATCAAACAAGCAGGCTCTGACTACTGCAGATGGTTTACCCACCAACCAAAACCTAAATGAATAATTTCTTCCAAGATCTTGTTTTTCTAGTACATCTTAACCAAGTTTGCAACCAGCAGAGTCCTGAAGCAGTCATAATTCAACTATTTATAATTAACATCAAAATTCTAAAATGTCAAGGATTTTTGAATATATGAAGATAGTGTTTAATAATAGAAGTTCTTCCTGAGGACTTTTCCAAGTGATAATCAGTATTACCTTAAAGCTAAGTGTATGAATGTTGATTATGTATCACATTTAAGCCCCCTAATAATCTTATTTACCCCAACATTTTCAAATAAAACCTCAGCACTATCCCCTTGAAACTGAAAATTCTCAAAAAGCCTATTTGCATAAATCCATTTCTATGGTTTACATATCTGAAAATGCTCAACAAAGCTCCCTTCTTTTTTTTTAATTTTTTTTTTTTTCCTGCTTCCCTGTCACACATCGAGGGCTCTGTCCTGTCCCTTTAAACAGGCCATTCTTTGTTAATGAGGAGCACTCATGTCCTTAAAAGGAATGAGGATAATTTCTCTGGAAAATACAGCTGTGGCCTAATTTGAGCTCCTCTTGCTTGTTTGCCTGTTCTTGGAAAGAAAATGCAGCAGAGGGGAGCAAAGGAAGATTTTGTGCAAAGGGATTCCTAACCTTGAGACAGAATCAAAGGAGCAGGGAGGAATCTTCAGGGACAATATTTTTAGCATTCATCTAAACAGACAGAAAATGGATAAATTTTAGAAAATATAAACAGTTAGGCTCTGGTTGTTTTGTTTAAATAAAATAGATGAGGTAGGAAATGAGGGCAATAGACTTCAGAGCTGGCCTTGCATTCCACCAAGTCTTCAGCTTGATGGACAGAAACCTGCAATTGTCCCTTTTTTGTTAAATATTAGAGATGGGATTTGTCAGCTCCCAGGGAGTTTGGGTCAGCACAACTCGCCCTGGCACTGGCAGGAGGCTCAGTCACACATTCGCTGGTTTTTGGCTCCCCTCTCCCTGTGCCAGACATAGAATCATGGAATATTCTGATTTTAAAGGGTCATCCAGTCCAAGCCCTGGCCCTGCACACACACCCCAACAATCCCAGCCTGTGCATCCCTAGGAATTCTGTCCAAAGGCTCCTGGAGCTCTGGCAGCCTCGGTGTCCATTCCCTGGGGAGCCTGGGCAGTGCCAGCACCTCTGGGGGCAGAACCTTTCCTGATACCCACCCAAACCTCCACAGAGCCCAAAACCAGAGCCTGCATTTACCCCAGGTAGCTGAAACACACCTAAACCCCACTCTCTTTGAGAGAACTGGGCATAACTTACCCAGTCTGCTAAATATTTCCAGCCTGCTAAACCAACACAGACTTGGGATTATATTTTTAACAAAGCACGTTTCATTTTAAAGCTTTCTCAAGAAGATTTAAGAGACGCAATGGAAGGAGAGGTGAGAAGAATGATTTGGTTTGCTCTGTAAATCTGTGCTTAAAAAATCATTTGTTTTGAGCATTCCAGGGCTTTTCTCAGCCCCTCTGCAAAACCAAAGGCAAAATCCTGAAAAGCCACTGGAGCTGGGAGAAGGATAATGATGGAGAAAGGGTGGAGGAGGGTTTTGGAGCACCCAGTAATGCTATGAGATGGGAGAAGTTATTTCTCTAAGTCTGTTGTTGTCACACTGTTCCCTCACTGAATTTGATCATGACCAAACCACAACAAGCTAGAAATAATAAGATATTTAAAATATTGTCATTATGAAAAGAAAATGATGGTAAGAAAAACAAGAGACTTTAAAGTTCCTCAAGATTAATCCATATTAATAGTAATTAATTCTTCTCATGTACTTTCCTGTTAATTAAAAAGAGACAGGAGGAGTACAACGTAGCATTGCAAAATGTAGAGGCAATAGCTTTAGATCATAATATTAGTGAGAAAAAAAACCCAAAAAAATCAGTTCTGTACCTTTTAAATTAGCTTTGGCATTTCAGAGAAAAAAGTTGGATGAAGCTTGAAAAACACAGAACTTTTGTGCTACTGAATGAGAGGACTCATCTACTCTCAGGTCACTCTGCTAATATTAACAAAAGTAACAAGTGACAGAGGATGATTATTACACCCTGAATGCCTGGCAAATATTACATTTAATAAGGATTTTAATGCTGCTTTAAACCAAGCTCAGCAGCGTAAAGCACACCGAGCAAAACAAACATTACTGGATGATTACAAGGAGAGTAAAAGGGTCAGAAGATTGCTTTAGCTCATCAACACCAACCCAGCAGAGTTCTATCACTCAGTGTGTTTGCACATTTTAAAAAGCTGCTGCTGTAGTAGTTTCCCCCAGCAAAAGTTAAACAGACTCTACTCTTGCATTCTTATTCAGCGAGGGAACACTTTTTATTTCCACGCCTGTTTCCTCCCCCTTGCAAATCTTTACCCAGCCAAAAGAAAATCTATACACCGGACTACATAATCGCTATTTAAATAGGAAAGATGGTTGAATTAATAAGTGATTTCTAGCTCAGCTTAATTTACTTAGCCCAGGATCCCTTGAATAATGCCAGGCTCTGCTCCACACGCTGCTCACTCGTTCCATTTGCAGAGCTTCCCCCGGAGAGCAACAAATGGGCAGAGCAGAGCATTCCCAGAGATCCCAATCCCCGCGCAAATCAAGCGGAACCGCAAATTATCCTGGCAGGCAGAGACGTGCAAAGAGAGAATCACTTACCCCGCTTCTATTACAAGAAACTACAAAGTTTTTAAGAGTGGGGATCGTGGGATCCCTGGGGGGAAATGCAGTGATGCAGCTGCTGCTTTAAGCCTGTAAATTGGCCAGTGCTGACATTATAATCAACTCTTTCTGACATGGAGCTCGCGAGAGTTGGCAGCAGCCACTTGATCTGCAGGCAGCCTCTGCCTCCCATCCCACATCTGCTCCCAGAGCAGCCCTGGAAATGCTCCAGGGACTACCCCAGGCTGGGCAAAACCAGCCACAGGGCTGGGGGAACGCAGGGATTTCTCCCGTGCCTGGGGCATCTATTTTGTAAGAGTAAATAGAAATGTAAATATAATAATTCATGCCTCTCCTTTGTCCTGCTTAGAGCACTCTCTCACCTGTAATTTTATTTTTTTATTTTTTTTTTTTTGCTGTACTCAAATCTGAGATTTTCATTGTAAATAAGTATTTATTTTTGGTTTTAGCAGCTGTGGCAGATAAAACAGGAATGTGCCCTGCCTGGACATGCCAACAACTGGCACCAGCTGCATCACTTGGCTCCTGCCCATCCAGGCCATGGCACAGATCTGCATTGTGCCCTTCTGATTTTAGGGTTAAAAATGGGACCCATGTGGTGTCACATGCTGCTTTCTCCCTATTCTGAAGCTCCAAACAGGGAATCACACCTGATATCCTCCTTTTTCCCAAGGCTCCTGAGCATTGTTCCCACCAGAATTCCACGCTGCAGGTGCAAAACCAGGCTGAACCACAGCTGTCCTACAACACTGCATTAAAATGCAAAGATTCTGTGGGGTACAGAGGGGTGGAGAAAAGAAAAAAAATCCATGCACCACCCTTACAAAGTTATCAATCCCCTTCCCTGAGCCACACCATGGAACCAGAGAGATGCCCCTTGGAACTGGATTTGCTGTCCCCCAGCAGCATCTGCTCTCTAACTCTGCTCCAAAAAAAACCCAAACCAAAAAAAACCCCAATTTTTCCACAATTTAAGCTTTTTTTTATTGCTGTCCACATTTGCTTCCCCCTTTAGAGCCAAACACAATTACCTTCCCTGTTTAATACTCAAACTACAGCTCTGTTTCAATTACACAAAAGCAATATTTGGCAACGCACAGAACAGGAATAAAGCGGAAATAAAAAGTTAAGGATGAAGTTTATAGACCTTAATATGGAGATTACAAGTGAGGTTTTTAAAGCCAGCATGGGAATTAGTGTTTTAACAGATGAAAGTTCAAGAAAGCAGGATTATTTCATTTCTCCTGGTAATTTTACTGCATCCTTTAGGATCAGACTTCCACAGGTATTTTGTATGGATATGTTCACTGGAGAGAATATGTCCCACCCAAAACCTAAACCACCATGGCAGGGGTTGGAACTGGCTGATTTTTAGGATCCTTTCAACCCAGGCCTTTTGAGGATTCCATAATTCTATGAAAAATCCCTAAACTCGAAGTGCAGAACTGTCCAATACAGTGGGATTTCAGAATTCTTAACCCAGATTGTTAACTCAGCAGTGCAACAGAAATATTTAGTAACAAAATAGGATTAATTCAGAATTATTTCTGATGGCAACTCTTGCTGATCAGAACCTTTCAAGTGCAGGGAACACTAAATGGTGCTACCCAGACTGAGGCAGTTCTCGGTGTTCTCCGCTGCCTCCTCAGCCCATTTGGGGATGTGGCCAGGTGACACACGCTTCCTTCATTTCTGTGACATCAGAGGGATGAATCATAACCCCAAATCTTGTTAGAGGCCACTTTAAAGCAAATTTCAGATGATTATGACCATGCTTATGCTCTCAACCTCTTTGCCTTGAGCGGTGGAGAAGCAGCAGGAGACTCAAACGCTAAAAATGCCGCTTCTGGCTTCATCTGTTTTCAAACATTGTCCATTTCTTCCTTCATTTGCTCTCAGGGCTGTGCCTTCCCCTCCCTGCTCCTCTTCAGAGAGCCCAAGGCACCCGGAGCAGCCTCCTGCTCTGAGGCACTAAATGCAAAATGTGGAGTTTTCTGACAAGGTGACCCTGGGATAAGTGAATCCCCTGTCTCAGGCTGTTTCCAAGGCACCAGGAAACTCCAAGTTCAGCCTTGGGCTTACCTTGATGTCTTCAGGTAACTCTCAGACCCTCCACTGCTGTCCTTCAGATTAATGTTAGATTATTATGCTGTACTTTTCAAGACAACTAAGCCAAATTCTATATTTTTTCCCCCTTTAATTAAAAAAATTAACATATAAATTAAAGTTTCACAACTGTGTGCTGTGAGAGGAAACACTTCTTTTAGTTATTACCTAACTTGCTAAAAATACCTGTGCGAAAATTAGAGATTAAATACATTTTATGCCCTCAGTGATTGTGTGGAGAGTTGTCATTTTCTCAGTGATCCTATGGGAGAGTGGAAGAAAAGGAGGTAAAATATTATATATATATAAAAATAATAAAAATAAATATATATATATATATATATGCTGTACACCTTCATACATGTATGTATTTATACCCTTTCTTTTATGGGTTGTGCTTTTCTTTTTTTAAATATCTATATCTATCTACCTAATGAGGTTTTATAAGTTTATGTCATTTTTTATTCAGGGCAAGGCTTTTAAATATGGCCACAAAATATAAAAGTGTCTTTTTTGTTATTTCATGTGTAGATGTGAAATCACTGCCACATTGACATAGGGACTTTGATCAAAGAAATGTCCAAATGTCTGAAGAAATGAAAGCAAAGTTCAGCTCTAGGGAAAATTGCTATTTGTTAGTCTAAGAAGTTTAGAAAACAATAGGTGTCATATGTAAATATCTATGGAAATACATAAAAATATGTACTATAAAAATAGAATATTTTGTTAGGATTTAGTTCACTATTAACTGCCCTTCATGATGTTACCTAAGTATTATTAATATCCTAAGTGACACACTTTCCATATTATCACAGAATTATGGAAACATGGGACATTAAAGCCCATCCAGTGCCACCCCTGCCATGGCAGGGACACCTTCCACTGTCCCAGGTGCTCCAAGCCCCAATGTCCATCCTGGCCTTGGACATTCCCAGGGATCCAGGGGCAGCCCCAGCTGAACAATTCCTCCCCTTTATCCCATCTAAACCTCCCCTCTCTTGGTTTAAAGCCGTTCCCCCTTCTCCTGTCCCTCTGTGCTCTTGTAAATTCTCTCTCTCCATTTATCTTCAGGACTTAGCAGAGCTGAGAAACCTTTGAGAGAGAAAAACATTTGGAAAAATACATATCTCAGATGTTTCTGGTGGAAAACACGAGCCTCTCTCCCAGGGTGTTCTCTGTGCATGGAGAATCCAGTTCACCAGTTTTGGTCCTGCCCTTCCAAGCCATCCACAGCTCAGAAACAGCACCTGGGATCCAGGATAACTGGAATAACTGGGTAACTGGGCTGAAAATCTTCGCAGGTGTCACCTTAAGGTAAAGGATGTCATACACCAAGAGTGAACATGTCTGAGAAAATATTTACATGCTCACGGTAAAAGCAGGAAACATCCTGATTTTTTTAACAGCTGAGAAGGAATCAATAAGCAAATTATATCCAAACTACAACTGATGTCACTTCTGTGAAGATGTGGGGAGGCTGTTTTAAACTTCAGCCTTGGCAAACCCCCCTGGGAGGGCTCAGCTCTGTCTCTGATCCCTGGCTGGATTTCCACACCGAGCATCTGCCTGACCTTGGCTCTAACCTCTGAGCAAACCACCACGCTGCGAGGGAAACAAGTAAACTCGAGCTCTACAAGCTCCAAAAGGTCAAACTGCAGACAAGATTGCTGGGAAGGGGACAGTTAGCAGCTCAAGGACTCGCAGGGAAACACATCAAAGCTGCGAGCTGTGAAATTTTCAGGTTAAAAAAAAGCCCACAGAAGGTGGGAGCGCAGCAGCAGCAGCAGCAGCAGCAGCAGCAAGGAATTACTGATGCTCGGCTCTGGGGCTTGCAGACACGTTATTCTACTGTGAATATTAGGAAATAAATCATTGCCTTGTCCTTGGAGCATATCCTGCTTGCAGAGCATCTTTTCATGCCCAAACACAGTGACCCCGAGGGGCTGCACCTCTCAACCATTTCTGTATTTCTGTCCCCAAATCTCACCCTTGCTATGAGACCACCCACCTGTGCACCCAGGGATTCAAACCAGGGACACCCTAAATAAACCTGGAAAGGGAGGAAGTGTTAGAGATGACTGCAGCTGATGGTCAAAGCCACCTGAAATTCTGCTAATATTCTGATTATTCCAAAAGGCCTCACCCCACAGGGGCTTCCAGGACCAGCAGAAGCACCCAACAATAGATCTGAAGGGTAATTTGATAATATCAGGAAAGGTGTTTCAGATACACACCATGAAAATGGGTGCCAATTTATTAAGTATACAGAAGACACTAACACTCATGTAAGCCATTAAACATGATTATATTTTCCCCTTATTGGTTCAATTATGATCTGCTGTACCTTTCTCCTTATTACTCTAATTATAGATCGGTATAATTTCCTCTTTATTAGCACAATTATGGTCTGTACTTGTATAAATGTCTTGGAGAAATCAAAGCCACTGAGAAAATAGAGCCAGTGAAAAGATAAAGGCATTATTATTATTATTATCATTAGTAGTAGTAGTAGTATTTTGAATGTTCACATATTCTTAGCTCCTTGTGATATTACATAATTCTGTATTTTGTCTCAAATAGGGATCAGGTTCAATGAAGAAAATAAAAAATGATTAATATGTAGTCAATATGACTCACACACCATTATTGCAGCCTGGTGTTTAGCTTGCAAGGAAAAAACAAATTAAATTTTAAGTTAGGGTGCACAGACTTCTGCAGTAACCTATGGATTTTGAGGTTACAAATCAAAATATTGAGGCCACTCTGATTCCAAAGCTTATCCATGTGGAACTATTAGGAAATGCTTTATTCTAGAGGAGTTAGAATTATCTTTCATCACTTTAATTACAGTAGATTCTGCTCATGATCATCCTGCCCTACACAGATCCCTGATGGTTCATGCACCCCATAAACTTCTCCTGCCTTCCTCCCACCTTTCCTCACACGATGGAAACCGTACAAGGCTGAAACACCAACTTTTCCAATCCCTTGCCCTCTATCACACCATTTTAACTCCAAAAGTCATCCTGGAGTGCACTTTCCCTTAGCAGGGGTTGCAAGAGGTGGGAACAGGAAAGGAAAACTTCAGAGCAGTGCTGGAAAACCTGGCAGAGCTCGCAGACCTTGGCTGGGGAGAGGAGTTTTAGTGTCTGCAGGAAAGTTCTGATTCTTCACTCATTTTCTCCCTTTTGCCTGGAGGCAGGTTCAGTACAAAATGCATGGAGAGAGTGCAGGGCCTGAAAGACTTTCTGTTTAAGTTGTCAGACCAAAGGGAAATTGAAAGATGTGCCCAAGACCATAAGGAAAGCCTGGATTGCGTTCAGACACCCAGAGGTTCAGGACAGCACCATCCTTTTTGGTTTGTTTTAAATACCCCACTTTTTTACAGCTGCAGTTTTCTAGATTTTCTCTCAATATATCACCAAAAATAAGCGCCTTTTGATGGAAATCTTGAATAAAAGCATCATTTCCATCCCTTCTCCACAGTAAGCAGAAGTCAGCCCTTGGGATTCAGAGGCTGCATTTTCCAGAAGTCACTACAGGCAATAAGCACAGAGATGTTTTGCAGAATATTCCTGGGCTCCTCAGCTGGCAGCCACCCCCTGGGGAAGGAAAACCACTTGGGATCAGCCCACCCAGGAGCTGCCAGTGCTGCTTCTTGGAGCCACCAGCACAGCTGTGCATCTTGTGTGCACAACAATCAATCCAGCCAAGGCTGCAGGGAGGATTCTGCCTGGAAAGGGATTCAGAAAGCACAGATGGAACCTCATGGCACAAACCCCCGTGCCTTCATTTCTGCCAAGGCAACGACCTGCTCACGCTGGAGGAAGCCCACAGGTGGTGGGTGCTGCTGGGTTCCACACGGATTGCCTTCCCTGGCCTCTCCTGCGGGAACACAGCTCCCATAAAGCAGAATCACCGTGTCATTAAGGCTGGCAAAGGCTCTCAGTCTATTTCCCAGAGCCCCTGGAGGAATGAAGCACGATGGCGAGGACTTGCTCGGTGAAAGCGTTCAAGTGATTTTAATTTCCGTGTTCGCGCAAAAGGAAAGGAAAAATAAAAGTAAAAAAGAGTAAATCCCATCAGCAGCTGCTGAAAACATTGGAGGTTTTCAGTGTCACACAAAGAATTGGAAGTGCCTGTGGGGTTGCTTCTCTGATGGAGCCCATTTGTACCTGTATCACAAATGAGCTGCCCTCCCCACAAAAAGGGCATCTACCAGTGCTTAGGATTTAACCAAAAGGGAAAAGTAATTTACTCACTCTCCTATGCTGCCTTTCCTCTCCTCCTCCTCCTTTTATTCCACACCTCCCTCCCCAAATTTTAGTCACTATTCATGTTGCCAAAATATCTGCAGTGATGTCCTTCCATGCAGAGAGTGAAATAATTCCTCCAGTAAATGTTAACAGCAGCCGTAAAACAGCAAAATAAAATAACCAAGAAAAGCAATCAATAAAAACCTGTACAGAAATTAACTATTGGCACATGAGATAGGAAAGGGACTGAATCTGAGTGTTTTATAGAGAAACCTGGAAGCTATTCCAGAGAAGATGGGCATGGAGTAAAATTTATCAAATGTTGCTGGGATAATTAAACCAGAAGAGACAGGAAACAAGATGTTTGACTAAAGGGAATGTAAGTAAATGGATCCAGCTCTTTCTCTGCTTCCCAAATCATTGTTCTCCTGAGCTTAGGTGATCCCAGGGTGTCACCACATGAATGATTTTCAGCTAATGCTGAGACAGGTGTTACATGATGGGTGCCTGGGCAGGGGGAATTTAGTTTTTGCTGAGCAGCTGGTGCATGAGAAATGGGGATTCAGTCTTTGGGATCAGCACAGAGGCTCTCCAGAGTGGGAGAAAAAAATACAAAATACAAAAAAATACAAATTTTAAAATATAGAAAGAAAGAAAGAAAGAAAGCAGAAGGCCTGCAGTGCTAACAGAACCAGAACCTTTTCCTTGGAAAGCTGTGCTGGGCCTCTCCATGGCTGGATTCATGCAAGAAGGGTCAGCTATTAGCAGCCTCAGTGGCAAAAACCTTCCAATTCATGACAAGGTGGCATCTGGTGGGAGCAGAAAGGTGGGAGGCACCCAGGGAAACCCACGGAGCAGCTTTTGTCAGCACACACAGGCTTTCCCCACGGGAATGTCAGGCAGCAGGAGCAGACAGGGCTGTGAGGAAATGTTCCACTGAGGAGCAGGGAGGTGTTTGCTTGGGCCAGAGCCAGCCAGAAATGGGGGCTGGAGCTTTTGGCAGGAGCTGGAATCTCGTCAGCAGTGAAAAGGAGAGGTGGGATGAGGGCAGGCCGTGAGGAGGAGCCATTCCCAAGGCACAGGAAGGGCTCTGGCACCATCAGGATGGAATAAATCCATCCTAACCCAGTTATTAGCATTGTGTCCCTTTGACACGATGCCTGGAGTGTTTCTCCACGGGGCAGCTGCTGGATTGCATCATGTCAGAGCCCAGCATGGAGCTATTAATGGCTTTTAATGTCATCCCTGGGTCCTGACAATACCTGCCACCAGGCAGGCCTTAGCCACAGCATCACAGATCTTGAAACGCTTAAACCATTAAGCAAAGACTCAAAATGCAATTCATTCACAGGAAAATCATGAAACTTCAAACCAGAGCGTCCACAAATCCAGTGCATGCTGGGAGAAATCTGAATTTTTATTCACCACGTGTCCACCTATTCTTGGGTTAATGACTGAGAGTTACAACCAGCTTTTCAAAAACATAACCAAAAAATATCGCCGCTCATTTCCCTGGCAGACTGCTTGCATCACTTTAATTTAGGAAAGCAAACCGTGTTACAACAACCACAGACATGTAAATGAGGCAAAAAATGGTGCTTGTTTTGTTGCTTTCCAAATTTAAGCTGACCTAAATAGTTTAATACAAAATTTACAGCAACGAGAACACAATTTGGTGGACAAATATGGGAACACAGTGAATTTGTGCTACAGAATTTGCTCTCCTCTGGGTAAAAGATGATTCACCATCTGTGTGTGCTGCAAGCAGCTCTCACTTTGGGGGCAAACACAGTGCAGCCCCTCTCCATTATCCCTCAAGTTAGCATGGAAAAAGGAGAATTTTCTTTTATCTCAGCAGGAAAACTGGGATTGTTTTCTGAGTGGGTGTTTGAGACTCATTTGTCAATACCTCGATCTCTACAAGTTCCTGAAAGGGCATCATACACAGGTGGGTCTTGTCTTTCGGGTGAGAAGAGACAGGACCAGAGGGAACGCCCCAGGGGAGGTTTGGCTGGGTAACAGGGAAGATTTCATCACTGGAAGGCTGAAGGGACATGGAATCACCCCTGGAAATGTTCAGAAAATGTGTGTGTGGCACTTGGGGACATGGTGTAGTGGTGGCCTTGGCAGGGCTGAGGGAATGGTTGGACTGGAGATCTTGAGGGGCTTTCCCAACCTTAGTGATTCCATGACAGGAAGGTGTCCCTGGTACTGCATTAAACGACTGCTGACAAATCCTTTGTGCTAAAGTGAAAACATGGAATAACTTTGTGAACCAGCAGGGGAAGGAGAGCAGAGAATTAACCCTGTCAGTGCTGCCCCAGGCATCGCCCCACACCCACAGCAGACCTGAGCCTCTCCATCCAGGCATCCACACAAATCAGTGTCTGAACTGATGGGTGATAACTGCAGAGTGATCAAACCAAGCCAGGCAGGGACACCTGACATCCCTGTGCTTGCCAAGGATTTTTAGAGATCTGAAAACCACTCTGGTTTCTCCAGCCTGGAGCAGGATGTGTGGGAAGCTGGGACAGTTTCCATCTCAGGGCTTTGCTTTCTGTCCATGGCTATGGGTAGCTGAGGCACAACTCAGCATCCTTCCCATGGCTGCTCCAGAGGGATTCAGGAACTCCATCAGCTCCCTGTGCCTCAGTGGGACCAGGGAAAGGCTGTGAACAGCAGCTGTTGGTCATAAACCAAAGCAGAATTACAAGTATTTTCACGAATTTCAGCAGAATTCATGTACAGTGGGTCGCAATAAGATAAGTGAAGCTTAAGAGAACGCTTAAGAGTCAGTTTGAATGCGTGAGTCACACCTCCACTGGACTCCAGTGCTTTCCTGACAGTGATTGTGAGTCATTCCTCAACCACGGGCTGAGCTGAAGGACACGGAGGAAGCAGTGACACAGCTCAGCACTCCTGTGGGGAGACAATCCTATAGGAATATTCACTGCATAAAAATAACCTGCCTTTTGCCCCAAAGCACTTCAGTCCTCCAGTCCTTTGAAAATCCCTTTGCTCTCAGCTCCAAAGCCACCCAGGTGAAATCAAAGGTTCTTTGTATCAAGTTAGGCAGGACTGAGCAGTCTCTGGTTTAAATAACCCAGACAAGCTGTGAACTCCCAGTCCCTGGAAGTGTCCAAGGCCAGGCTGGATGGGGTTTGGAGCAACCTGGGATGGTGGAAGGTGTCCCTGCCCATGGCAGGGGTGGCCCTGGATGAAATCAAAGGTGCCTTCAAACCCAAACCATTCTATAAATTATTATTACTCCATGAAATTATTATTGTTATTCCATGAAAAAGCCTTGCCCAGTGTCAGGAGCAGCAGCAGCACTGGGCTGGAAACCCCTCTGTAGTCACAGTCTGTGGCTTTTGTCCCATCCTGCATGATCAGAAAATGATCTGAATGTGTCGTTTGCAAGCTATTTTGTTCAGCATCCACATCTGCATCGCTGGCAATCACACAGCCTGTGCTTCACAACCAGGCAAAACAGAAAATGTAATTAATTTTATTTGAAAATTCTCTCTGAGCACATTTGCCACCTGTTTCATTTCACTTCCACCTCAGAAGCTGCACTCTGACCAACATCACTTACCCTGAAGACACACAAGAAAGGGAATAAATATTATTATTGGTGTCTGAATATTCAATCTATGCAAATGCATTATATACTTTCCTTGGATTTGTCATAGTAGAAAAAGCAAGGCAAACTTCCAATTTTTTTCCTGCTCACACTTTCCTTTTGTCCTTTTCTTTTTCCCCCCAAACTTTGAATAGTACATTTTATAAGATTTTATTCTCAGTTATTATCTTGAAAGCAAAATTCAGACATTTCCAGCACCTTGAGGTTTCAGAATCAGGGATGTTGGGAAGGACCTGTTACTTCATCTTTTTGATTTTTTGCATATGCCCTTGCAGCCTGCTGTTTTCTATTTATTCCGAAGACCTCGGGTAAAATGAAATCTTACAAATGAATTCATGAAAAGAGGCTTCAGTCCTGTGCAGGAACGAGCTGGGTTCTGAGGAAGGGAAATTCCTGTGCAGATCCCGATGCACTGGAATAAGCACAAACCACCAGGTTGTGCTGTTGCCCTTGAGCAATGCACAGAGCTGTGCCCAGAGCTGCACTTCGTCTGGGAAGACCCTGAAATCCTGGAAAACCAATTCCCTCAGACTCATTTTCACTTGGGATTGTACAGCTCGGAATTTTTCCCCCTGATTTTGGCTCGCTTTGAAAGCCACAGGCTGGGTTTGCTGGCCATGGAATTCAGGTAGGAAAAACAATAAAAATGAAAGGTAAAATTAAAAGCATAAAAATAATGAAAATAAAACAATATAAATAAAATAATTAAAAGTAAATCAGCCATCAGCATAGCCTTAGGATATAAACACTGCACAGCTCACCTAAAACTGGCAGGTTTTTTGGTAGTTTATACCCAACCTAATTATTTTTCTTGCAAACTTTTGAACAAAATCAATGTTTTCAGGTTTCCCATTGCACGTTTTCCAAGTAAACCATAGCTAAATGGAGCAGATTTGTTTCTGCAGGACTGAGCACCTCAGACACTGGAGTGACCCAGAGTTACTTTCCCACTCTGACTAAAGAGATGTGCTAATTGCAGAGGAGTAATAACAGTTCTCATGAATGTGAGAATATTCAAGAATGACCATGCAGAATCTGATCAAAGGTAAATCAACAAATCATGGAATCCCAGGATGGTTTGTGCTGGAGGGGACATTAAATCCCATCCAGTGCCACCCCTGCCATGGCAGGGACACCTCCCATTGTCCCAGGCTGCTCCAAACCCCGTCCAGCCTGGCCTTGGGCACTTCCAGGGATCCAGGAGCAGCCCCAGCTGCTCTGGGCACCCTCCCAGGGAGGAATTCCATCCCAATATCCCATCTAAACCTCCCCTCTCTTGGTTTAAACCCATTCCCCCTTGTCCTGTCACTCCATATCCTTACAAAAATTCCCTCTCCACCATTATTTTAGGCGCTCCATCAGGTACTGAAAGGCCACATAAAGTCTCCCCAGAGCCCTCTCTTTTCCAGGCTGAACAATCCCAAATTCTCCAGCCTTTCCTCCCAGCAGAGCTGCTCCATCCCTCTGCTCATCCTGGGGCCTCCTCTGGACTCGCTCCGAGTGTTGGGGAAGTTTGCAGAGGTAGAGGAGCAGACCAAGCACAGGATTACACAAAAACCAACAAAAACCTGCATCTCAGTAAGAGGTGAGGTTTTTGTCTCCTGTTGCCACCCAGAGGTTTTTCTTCCTTGAATTCACCTGAGCACTTTTTGCAGCCCTGTAAACATTCAGTGTCCGGAACATCTGGTGCCAGCTCCATTGCATTAGTGAAAAATGCCATGAGCCGTGAAAAACTTCCTTTTGGGCTGCTTTTGAACCCACCACCTGCCAGCCTCCCATGTGATAAAGGAAAAAGCAAACCTGGCAAAGATTCAAGGCTGGGTCCTGATTCTTTCCCTCAGAAATGCAGGTAATTGGATAAAACCAGTTTTGTGGGTTTCTGACACGGCACGTGAGACCATCCCACCACACAAACCCAAACTGAGACCCCAAACCTTTAGAGCAAATAACCACATTTGGGGATGGTTCACTTGAATTTACATCACAAATCATCTGACTGTTTATTCTCCTGTTAATATTCCCAAAGATTTTAGGATTTCTCCCCAAGTACCCTCGGATTTTTCCCTGGTGCTGAGTAGCTTTTCCACGTCGTGTGCTTTCCTCCTCAACTGATGCAACACCCACCATCTCCTACCTTCCCTCAAAGCACTCCAAGGAGAGAAAAGCTTTTAGCTCAGCTTGAAAAGAAGAAGGAGGAGGAAGAATCCCTTTATTTCATGCTGCTGGGTGGGAATACAGCAGATCAGGAGCTGCTGGAACACAAGGAGCACACTTGGGTTATTCAGCTCCCAGGTGGGAGCTGGGGCTGTCCTGGCTTACAGAGCACAGCTTCAGTCACAGATTATGTGCTGCACAGTAGTTTTCTCTGCTAAAATAAGGGTACAATGAGACTTTTAGCTCCTGAAATCCACAGCAGCCCTTCCCAGCCTGCTCCTGCCCGTCTGTTTTGTCGAGGTGTGAATCTGTCCTTTCACAAAGAGGGTAATTATATGTTGGACATTCCCAGATTTCCTCCTGTCTAAATTATCGACAGGCAGCTCCTGCTATGTCGAGTTCAGAGTCTCAGCTGGGCTGATAAATGTGAGTATTAAACTCCAGAATATCTACATAGTGGGGAAAGAGAGGAAAATCTTCTCCCTCCCTTTGGACTGGTTCAAAATCTTGCCCCACAGATCTGTCAAGTGCTATCAGGAGGAATAAAAGCAATCTGAGGGAGATCATGCAGTGGTGGTTTTAGAAGGCTTTTGACCCAATCCATCCCCAAAGCCTACCAGGGAAATTTGAAAACTCAGGGTAAAAGGTAAATTTCTGCCACGGATTAAAACACATTGAGATAGGAAAAACAAAGGAGAAGAAAAAAGATCGAATTCTTGGCATACAGAGGGGTTAATGTGGAGTGCCCCGAGATTTGCTGCTGGGATGGATTTTTTTTGTCCCTTTAAATCCCTGGCATAACACAAGAAGTCCTGGCTTACTCAGCAAATATTCTGCACTTCCCTTCTGCAATAAATCCTTGTGCTTGCTTTAGCTCAGGCTCCTGAGCTGCTGTGCCTCAAATTGTGACAGCACCCACAAGACAGCCAGGGCACACCAGGAGCCAGCTCAATCTCACTGTGGTTCCACTTCATTACAAATATCCCAAGGGGGGGAAATCTGTATTACTTGTGATTTCTCACAAATCAGAACAAAGGTATTTTTTTCTTTTAAACATCCTGCCAGTCTGAAGCTCTGCAAGGTAGATAAAACATATTTTTCCTTTGTATATATATTAAAAAAAAAATAAAATTGAGAAGCATGCTGGTGCTGTGGAAAATGTCGCTGTTATGTGTGGGTGAATGGCATCAAAAAGATTCTTTAAATCCAAAGTAAACTTTGTCTTGAAGGTTTAAGTGATACCACACATGTGTGCAGGTGTTCAACATGGAAATAAGGCAGAAAATGGAGCTAACTGGAAAAAAACAGTGGAGGAACTTTCATCCAGATGAAGATTTATGAGTCTACCCATAGAGATACTAATGGATTCAGAGGTGGATGTTTGACTGTTAAAAATAATTAAACAACGCAGTAGAAGTGTCTTCTTATTCCTCAAAACCTTTCTCAAAATGGTTAATGTGTTTCATGGCAAGAAAGATAAAGCCCAAATAAATGTTTGATGTTATTGCACATCCTCTTGGTTGCAGTTTTGCACGAGGTTCTGCTCCTTTTTGACCATTTCAGCTGCTCAATGTCCCAAAAGCTGACAGACTGCCATGGGCACAGCGCTCAGAGGAACCTGACTCAAACATCCTGGGCACATAAAGCAAGATAAAAACCCTGAATACAATCAATGCTCGCTGCTCAGAACATAAACTGATTAATGGTCGGCCAAAAAGTTCTCTTGGAGGTGTTATTTCACAGGCACCACTGCAGCAGGGACTGGCAGAGAACAAAGTTGAATATTTCATTTCCATTGCCAGCTGATGCAGTCATGATCTCAGAAAATCTCCTGCCCTAAACCAACAAATGTGGAACTCTGGAATGTTTTCATTTGCATTATAAATAATGCTGCCTGGTGGAGGACACCTAAAACACCTCATTTTTCTAAAATTGTGTTTGGGAACTTTCCCAACTTACACAGTGTTTTCACCCTTTCGAGGATAATGGAGAGCTGAAGTCAATAATTGCGTTTTATTCCATGTTTTGTGTAGCTCATGCAAAGAATTAATTCACCTTCTATTCAAGATTAGCAGCTGGGAAGTTTTGATGATCCCAAATGGAAGAACATTTAACAGTCACTCATGACTGGAAATTTCACTGCCCTTTCCAGGTAAACCTACATAAATCTCTTTTTATTATAAATTTTATGATTTCTTGCCTTTCTTTGTGTTACACTAATATGAAGGAAACACATTTCTAATATTATGTAATCTTCTAACCTATTTTTGGGGGGTAAAAAAAATTCTACTTTCCCCCCATCATCCAAGTAAACTTTATCCACCCTGTCCTTATTTGAAAGATGTGGAAGGATCAAAAATATTTCATCGTTATTTCCATTTTATTTCTTTGAGGTCAGGCTGGTAGAGCACAGGTCATCAAAAATGATAGTGCCACCAAGACATAAAAATATAAATAATTTGTGTAAAACACACACACGCAGTGGAAACTTCTCCAGATACAATTTCTTTTCAAAAAGCTGCTTTCTGTAATTCCATATTGACTGAAAGGATTTGCAGGGGGAAAATACATCCAAATTAAAATCAGCCACTTTAAAAACATGGAAAGAAAATTGCTGTGTAACAGCCACACTTCTGGCAGAGAAAGGCGAGTGTAGAAAAGGGAAGAGAAGCCTTTCTGGGGCTTTTACAGCTGGGAAAGCCTGGGAACTTTATATTTCAGAATTCTTAGAAATGCAGTGATTTGCTGCTATTGCTCAGTGAAACAGGAGCGCTGCTTATGGGAAAGTGTTTCTGCAGAGATTGAGAAGATGAGGAGCTCTGGCTTCTCCAGGATCCAAGGCCCAGAGCACAGATCCATAAAATGGGATTAATCCCAGGATTAATGCAGACTGAAGCAAGCAGCAGTGCAGGATCACAGGTGTTAATCAGCTGAGCTCCCTGAGTGCAGCAGGTAATGATTAACTTAATTGTGCCAGCCCTGCCTGCTGCAGGTGCCCTTGGGGTCAGCTGGGACAGAAAAGGGAAGGGAAAAGGGGAAACCTGAGCACAATTTCTGTGTCCTGAGGAAGCTGGAGGAGAGGAAAGAGCCACTCCTCAGGGCTGTCAGGCAGGTTACATTAATAATTGGAATTTTTAACTGCTAAAGCTCTGGGATATCGATGCCTTTATCAGGACTGCCTAAAAACAGAGGCCAGACAGAACTAAGGGAACAAAAATCAGTTCTATTTCTATTTCTTGAGGGCCCTCCAGGCACATTTAGGGCAGGGGAAGCCCCCCAGGGGCTGCACCCAAAATGTCCCACGGCTCACGGGTTTCACACTTTGACAAGTTTGGTCCATTTGCACATTGGGGGTCAATCCTGCAATTCCAGCTGCAGCTGATGAAGGCATTTAGCCCAAGTTTGCTGGCCCAGCTCCCTTTTGNCATTTGCACATTGGGGGTCAATCCTGCAATTCCAGCTGCAGCTGATGAAGGCATTTAGCCCAAGTTTGCTGGCCCAGCTCCCTTTTGTTGCCATTGCTGGGGCCTGGGGCACTGAGGTGTCCTTGATTGCCAGGCCTGGGGAGGAATTGTTCTGTCTGCCCAGAATGGGAAAGCAGCAGCTGCCGCTGTGTGTGGAGTTTGGAGTTCTGGAAAGAACTGCAGGGTTACAAATGCATGGAAAAGAGAAAAGCTGAACCCCAAAGCAGCAGCGTGAGCAGGGCCTTGCTGAGCTGTGACCAAGGATTATCTACCAAGAGCCTCCAAAATCTCAGCCTTGACATCTCAGAGCCTCTCCAGCAGAAGCAAGGAGCAGGTTGGAGGTGATGGCAAATCTCAGTGCCCGAGCTTTGCTGCTCTCATGGCACCACTGCAGCACAAAGGAAAACTTTTGGAAAAGTCCCAACCCTCTGGCCAGCACTCCTGTGCCCTGGAGGAGCAGGAGATGGCTCAGAAGGGAGTGCTCCATTTCTGGTGTTTGTAACACACAGATCAGCAGAGAGGAGCTGCAAACTGCAGCACAGCTGTGAGAGCACTGATCATGGCTGGGTTTTTGGTGGTTGGTAAATTCCCAGTGCTATCAAGCAACAGAAATATAAAATATTTCAATTCCACCTTGATGTCCTGCTGACACTTTAAAGAGAAAAGTTTAAATACCCTGTTACTTTGCAGCACACAATGTTAATTATCCCTCCAAAATTCTTGCGTGCTTCTAAGGTTGACATTGATTTTTTTTCTTTTTGCCCACACTAGATTGGGATGATGTCTCTTCCTCCTCTGCAGCTCTGCTCCTTCCCACACTGTTCCCCTTGGCACAGGGGTGACCCCACACAAACTGGGTGAAAATCTGGCCTTTCCCTGTGCCTGTACATTATGTACAGCCTCTCAGCATCCCCCAGTACAACACAGAGGTGTTTGCATGTCCTTTTGGTGGTTGTCTAAGGTGATATTTCTCTCTATTTGAACATGACTGAAGTACTGCAGTGCCTTTAAGTTATTATCCATCCTCCAGAGCATTCGCTGGGTCTCTGATCCAGTGGGTGTCACCCACAGCCAAGATGATCTTTAAGGTCCCTTCCAACCTAAATCTTTCCAGGACTCCTTTCTTTATTTTTCTCTTAGAAAGGACCAACACCACAGCATTTTTCCCCATCAGCAATCAGTTAATTGTTCTTTGGGGTTCCCACAGAAGAGGAGCTCCCCATTTTCCTGTTTAACACCTTTAATCCCTGCCCATGAGCAGCCCAAACCCAGGGCCAGCAGCTGCTCTGGTGCAATTCCATGGTTTTCCCAGATTCCTGGGGCTGGCTCTGAGCTGCTCTGGTCTGGTGCCAGCCCCAATCCCCATGGGAGCAGCGAGGGGACAGTGCAGAGGTCAGGACTAAAGGGCACCAGGGAGCCCCTCCAGCAGCGTTGTTCTCATCCCACAGAAATGCCAGAGCTGTGGAGGTGGCACCAAATTAACCCAGAAATTCAGGGGGACAGCAGGGCTTGGTTTATTCACTGTAACCTGCCTGTCTGATCACATCAGCACTTCCACCTCTCCCACTCTCAGCACTCTTGGATCTGAAAAGGAAGCAGAAAAACACCAACCTTGAGAGCTGGTTTTCCCGTCTGGCTGCTTCTCCCTTTGAATAAAAGAGTTTTCCTGGGTCAAGAGCTGTCTACCAAGGTAACCAGATTATTTCTGCCCAGAATTGCTGGTTAACCTGTCAGATAAGCAGGAGGTTAAGGAGCCAGCCACACCACATGACTGCAAGGATGTGCTATTTTCATCTGCAAATAACGCCCTGAAGTAACGACTCTTTGGCAAACAGGTGAATGAGCCACACACACATTTCTGCTCAGCTGTGTTTGCACACCCATGCTTTTCCCACTTTGCTGAGAACTTTCCCTCTTGTTGCATATTTTTTGTTGTTACTGATAGGACCAGGCTTTTGTATTTGTTTTGAAATCTTTTCCAAGGCCCCACAAAAGCACATACATGTAGATTTAATTGTTTCAGAAAACCATTTGGAGTTTTAATTCATGGGGTTGACTTGTCATTTGAGTGGAATTCAGATTCCACGTTGCTTTTATTGGGAACAAGGAAGCATTAACATCTGGAATAACTCAGTTATTCAGTCCTCATGTCTGGTATTGCTTGGCTGTTCAAGTGTGGGGCATCAGCTCAGTGAGAAAGGGATGGATCTGCTCAGGGAGCTGCTGGAGCATTGAAATACTTTCCTTTCCACTCCCCATTTTCTGATGAAAAAGAAGACAGTTGTTTTAGGTTTGTTTTGGTTTTTTTTAATACTATTTTCTGTGAGCAAATTAATTGAATCTAAAACCTCTGAAAAGAAAATGTCTGAAAAATAATTCCAGCTGAAGAAACACCACCGTTGGGTTCTCATCAGATCTGCAGTGCTGTCAGCTGATTGCATTCTCAGTCCTGTGTGTATTGACCATCTGCATTTCGAAACCTGGAGCCTGAGCCATTTATTTAGCCCTGAATTTTGGCCTGCCAGAAGAACCCAAGGAGGTTCAGCAGGAGATAACCCTGGGCTGGCTCCAGCTGCTCACACCACCGCTCCCAGCACAAGGAGCTGGTTGTTACCATGCTCTTGCTCCCATCAAATGAAACATTAAACATCTCAAAAGGCTCAAAGGTGACCATGGCCAGCACTGAAGAGAGGGGTGACCCTCAGAGCCAGGCTGGAGGAAATAGAAGAGCTAAAGGGACCCAGAGAAGTCTCCCCTGTGGAAATCCTGGGGGAAGGGGATGGGAGCAGGGTCTGAGCAGGCTCTGGGAGGAAAGCTGGGCCAGGGAAATGGGTTTGAGGCTGAAAAACTCATCAGGAAACCAAACTGGAGTCTCTCAGTTGTGACTTCTGTTTATTTCTACAGCACATGAGAAAATGTGGTTTTCAGTAAATACTATGGCACCTAAGAAATACTTCACTAATGCCAGCAGTGCATTATTTTATGTAAGTAACTACTGGCATTTTTATTTTGATTATTAGTGTGTGAAAAATGCTCCCTGAGCCCACAATATTTCACCTCTGGACATCTGACTTTTGCTGTGCACATTAAGACAGCTCTGCCTTTCAGTGTTGTAATTTGGAAATATAATCTACACACACTTCACAAGAATTTACTGTCTCTCTTGATCCTTGACCTGTTTATATTGTAATTATTAACCAGCTTAATTCTGAGAACTCTGCTCGTGTTATGTTTTTACACAAGATATCTTGGCATGATGAAATGATGCCTCATACAAGTCAAGGTTGTTTTTGCTCAACCAGAACAGCCACATTAATTCTAAATTCAGTGTAAACAAGAAGCAGAATAAATGTTTTCCAAGTAGAGGAACAAACCTGGCAAGGAATAAAACACATTCATTCTTTTAAGGTTCATAATACAAGTGTGTAGAAATACAGAATTTGGTTTTCAAGAATGTCAGGGCATTTTACAGTCCACGGTTTATGCATTGTTCTCCTTTTAATTTTGAGCTAATTCTTTACTTAACCAGCCTTAATCCTTAATCTGTTTCTTTCCAGGTATTTATAATTTGTGCATATATCCAAGGCTGAATTTAATTTCAGTCTGAATTGGGACTGATCCTGAGTGTCTTTTCAGGAGAGTGCAAGTCAGAGCAGTGATTGAATTTATTGAGGAGAAACCACCAGCACAGAACCCCCAGGAGCTTTGATTCCCCAAATTGTGGGGCTCCATCGATGCCAGAGCTGCTCTCAGAGTTTGTGTAAGGCTCAGAAGAGTTACTGCTTTTAATAACTTATTATTACATGATTTCTCACATCAGTGCTTCCCTGGCTTCAAGGAAGTCATCCCCTAAACCTCGCTGGTATAAACCAAATGCCTTCAGCTTCGTGACTTTGTCTCCATTAAATACCTTCTCCAGGCATCCCACCTTCCTTTTTAAACACATTTCCTGTTTTCAGGATCAGCCTGGAAATGAGGCTGCAGAATTAAGCAGATTGTTGCAATAAAGGTCTCAGCAATGCTCTGTGGACAGATTTCACCTCTTCCCTGCCTTTGCTCCTTCCCGTCCTGCCTTTGCCTTCAGGTGTTGTGTCCTTGCCTTTCCTGCAGCACTGACACTGAATATCCAGCTTCTCATCTCTGATTTCTGCACTGCAGGACATGTTGATTTTCCAGGCATAAATTTATGGCATTGCAGATGCACAGAAGGTGTTTTGCTATAATAAAGTGTATTGATTTACTCTAAGACATGGAAAACCTTTCCTAATATTTCCTTAATCCACAATTCATTGTTCATTAGTATCAAATCAAGACAGAAATGGCCAAGAAGTATTTTTTAATGTGTCCTACCATAGGCTGTAGCAGTGTCTAAAGTCTAAAAGCTGATTTAATTTTGTTAAAACTGGTACTAAACTGAGTGAAGTCCTGTAATTTACCACATTAAATATCCCAGGCTATGGATCCTCCTCCAGTGTCATGCTCAAATCAAAATAAATAAACTTGGGATCATTTACACCAAGTAAGAACTGGAATTTTCCACATTTACAAATATTTAGCTGTATTTAAAATTGGGAAAGAAAAAAAAAAAACCCTTCCTGATTTATCATCTGAAATTTGTCTTTGATTCCTATGTTTGGTGGAGAGCTGGGAACCAAAATTCAGGGGGTGGAAAAAGACAGAAATTATTGGATAGAAATAGCTCCTTCCCCTATCATGGACTGTGTGGTGGGATAAAAGTCAGATTTTTATCTTTTTCTCTTTGATTAATATTTTTATTCAAACTCTTTGCTACGTGAATGAATGGGCACATGCAAACAAACAAATTTACCAATGGTCTTTAGGGCTATCAGTAAGTTTAGAATTTAAAAATCTAAGAAGAAAATGAGGCCAGAGAAGAAAAACTCCAGAAAAAAAGTCTTATACCACCTCTAGACAGTATTTCTAGCAGAAAAAAAGAGTATTCTGAGACAAACTGAGGAAAAAATGTCCTCTACTCGGGGGTTACTGCTACAAATATCCCCATTTCCCACCTCAGTGAAGGGTTTTTTTTGCCTGGAAAGACCAAAGCAGTTTGAAGATATTGACTTGAGCACCCCATTTGAGAGCTGGCTGTGATCTCAGCCAGCCAGGGGTGGGAGCAGATTGCACAGTCTGAAGATATGAGGAGTGTTTATTCGTTATTAAGAACAATTTATTCTCTGATATTTCTGCATCTCCTGGTGTGGGCTTTAGAACACATGGAGCTTGCCCAGGAAGAGGCCAGGAGAAGATCCTAATCTTTTCAAGGCAGATGCATTTCCTGGTGTCCTGGGGAATTGAAAAGATTCCTCTCTGCATTTCAATAGCTGGCATTCAATTTGAGTTTCAGAAATCCCAGACCACAGGACTTCCATCTCCTCTATTATTCAACAGTTTAATATGCAGCATTTCCTGATATTTACATCAAATGCCTTTCTTCCCTCATAATACATTCCCTTCACCTGTTAAACTCGTTCTGCCATGTAGCAGAGTGAATAATTATTATCCTTTATACAGGCTTATGTCCTCAGACATTTGAAAGCTGTTATTGTGTTCCTGCTTATTCCTTATTTGGCCAAATTATAACTGCTTAATTCCCTTCATTTTTCTTCCCACTTCAGTTTTTACAAAACCCCTTCATTTTTTATTCTGTCTCCTCTCTGATTTGCTGCCAATTTAACATCTTTCTGGGAGAGCATCTCTTATTGCTGCATGCAGTGGCCAGAACAAGGTTGCAGATAATCCCTGCTTTGGGGCTGCCAGCCAAGTCCCAAATCCTTTGAAGTCCATGGCTGCACTTCCATTGGATGCAAAGGGCACCGGATCCTGAACTTGCATTTCACTTTTATAATTCCTGTAGCATCCTCCTGCTCTCTTATCCACTGCCACTGTTCCATTCCCTAAAAGATAAAAGTTCATCTTTTGAGTTAGTCTGGTTTGTGCTGGTTTTGTGTTTGCAGTAAAATGATTTGATTCCCCTGATGAATCTGTTTTGGCTGTGTTTTATCCGTGTTTCCTATCAATCCTTTTTTTTAATTTCACTCTCCTTGTTGACATTTCAAACCTTCTACGATGAGCATAATCTGTGTATTTAATTATGATCTTGATTGTATCTTTTTCCTAAGCCATTAATGAAGATACAAAGTAAACTCAGACTAACAGTGTGTGTTACCCCACTGGACATTCCCACCCATCTTGTTACCAGCTGTTTATCAGCATTTGTTTCATTTGTGCTTTAGCCAATATTCAACCCACACACCATTGTCTGCAGCCAAGCTGACTTGAATTAATTTTTCAATTAAGATTTTATGGGACAGTGTCAAACACTTTAACAAAATCCAAATATCTGTCAACTCCCATACTGAGGTTTCTTCTGGTTTTATCTTATTTGACTTTTTTTTCCCCTGTCTCTCTCTGTTTAAAGCTAATTCTTCATACAAAGACATCAACAACTCTTCCATGTCTGGATCACTTGGAAATTGTGCTGGTCAAAGATAGACTGGAAGTGTCTCTTTGTCCAAAGCTCACCCAGCTCAGGGTTTGCAGAACATGAAAATTCTTCTCTCTCCTCCACTCTGCAGTGACTGGGGTGAGCTGAACCAGGGTGTTCTGCCTAAATCCTCTCTCAGATTCCCAGTTCTCCCCATTATTTTAATTCACACAGCCAGAAAACACCTTCTGTCCACCCCTTATCATGCAACAAGCAGCAGATGAAGCTGTGATTCCACTCACTGATTTTTATGCCAATGAGAGAAATCCTTCTGCACCTCCAGCCATCACCTGGTGTCTGTGGTGTGCCCAAACTGCCAAACCCCAGCTCCTGGAATCCAGAGAACTTTTCCTCAAAGGATCCAAGGATCTGAATTTACACAGTCTCATTGCTGCACATTAATCCTCTGTTTCTGTTGTTTCCAGAGGGACTAATCATGCAGTGAAGTGCTGCTTATTGTTAATTAAAATAGTCCAGCCTGGCTATTATAAAGCTACTCTGTGTAGTATTTAGGTATTATTTAACATCTAGTTAATTCCTTTAATTCACTGAAAATATAATTATTCTTGTCTTTATTAACTCACTGTATCTGCTTAACTCCTCAACCTTTACTCAGGAACATTTGTGTGGTTAAATAAACAGCAACTGGCTATGAACTTTTGTTCATATCCAAGTAAATATCCAGCCACCACGATGAATTTCTAATTAATTCATAGTAACCAGTTATAAGGTGTTCCTTCATTAATTCTGGAAGGGTATTACCAGAAAAGCATTTTATAATATATCCAAACTCCTGTCAGCAGAAGCAAGTTTTAAAGAATTAAAATGCTTCCTCCCTCAATGAGGAAAGTACAGGAGGACCATCAATACCCAATTTTTTAGTAGCCAGGCACTTAGATTAATTACTGAAGGATTATGTATTTCTTCTTAAAAAACCAGATTTGAATCTATGAAAGATTTAAAGAGGCTTTTGAATAATGAAGAAACTCATTGAAATTAAAGAAAGCCAATGGCTTCTATTTTATTGCAAACATATTTTAAGGCTTGACAACAGTTGCAGTGTTCCCCTAATTTTTGCTGTAAAAGGGAAGTAAAACAACTGTTTATTGTGGCAATACTTCATAGTGCCCTACTTCTGTAAATTGTCTTTAAGCTCTAGGGTAAGGATGGAACATTCATGTTTTTAAATTGGATACAAAAGCTGTTTCTATGCAGTGACTGCTGGAGCATAAATTGCCATACAGAGACTCTCAGATTTATCTAAACACACTCAGCAGCCTGGGAAGCTTTTCCTGCCTTGCTTTACCTGCAGTGCTTGCAACTTCTGCTCCTTTTAAATGTTTTTTAATGTTGGGGATGCAGAACACAGACCTTGAAGGAGTTGGAGGAAATTCTCCTCCAAACAGCACCAAAACCCCTCAGTGCCATCCCAAAGTTTTGCAGGGTTTTAGCATGGTTAATTTATAAAATAAATTTATAATTGTAATTATAATTTATTAAAAAAATTTAAAATTGTAATTATAATTTATAAAATAATTTTATAATTATAATTTATAAAATAAATTTATAATTATAATTATAATTTATAAAATAGATTTATAATTATAATTTATGAAATAAATATATAATTATAATTTATAAAATAAATTTATATCTATAATTATAATTCATAAAATGAATTTATAATTATAATTTATGAAATAAATACATACTTAAATTTTATAACATATATTTATAATTGTGATTATAATTTGTAAAATAATTTTATAATTATGATTTATAAAATAAATTTATATTTATATTTATAATTTATAAAATTAATTTATAATTATAATTTATGAAATAAATATATACTTAAAATTTATAAAATAAATTTATAATTGTAATAATAATTTGTAAAATAATTTCATAATTATAATTTATAAAATAATTTAAAAATTGTAATTATAATTTATAAAATAATTTTATAGTTATAATTTATAAAATAAATTTATATTTATAATTATAATTTATAAAATAATTTTTATAGTTCTGACTTATAAAATAAATTTATAATTGTAATTATAATTTGTAAAACAATTTTATAGTTATAATTTATAAAATAAATTTATATTTATAATTATAATTTAGAAAATAATTTTTATAGTTATGATTTATAAAATAAATTTATAATTGTAATTATAATTTATGAAATAAATTTATAATTATAATTTATCAAATGAATTATGGGGCTGGGGATGCTCGGGATCCCGCTGGAATTACCTGGAACACCCGCAGGGATGCAGGAGGGGAAGGGAGCTCTGCCACTGAGGAGCCACACTCGAAGCCACTGTCGTGTGAGCAATTAGCCACCGAATTAGGGATTAATTAGCCACCGAATTAGGGATTAATTAGCCACCGAATGGAGCTCCCCGCTGCAGGTCCCAGCCGGCCCTGGGAGCTCCATCCCCGCCTGTGCTTCCACCGCTCTTCCTTTGCTGCTCACTGCAGGAGAGGCTTCCAGCTTCCCCATCGGAAGGAAAATATGGTTTTTTGGGCTATTAAGTGCTAATAATCAGATTGTAAGGACAAATTGCTTGATTTATTTATGTATT
>NC_031778.1:22338919-22345217 GCF_001522545.3 Parus major | reverse complement strand
TCTATCTAATCTATTTATCTATCTATCTATTTTAAGCTCCTACTGCTTCATTTATTTATTTATCTGTCTCTCAATTTATTTATCTAAAGGTCTTACTTCTTTATTTATTTATCTATCTATCTATCCATGTGTTTATTGAGTTATTTATTTTAAGCTCCTACTGCTTTATATATTTATTTATTTATTTCTCTAGGTGTTTATTTCTTTCAAGGTCCTACTGCTTTATTTATTTATTTATCTCTCAATTTATTTATTTAAAGGTCTTACTACTTTATTTATTTATTTATCTGTGTATTTATCTGAGTGTTTGTTTATTAATTTATTTATTTAAAGGTCTTACTACTTTATTTATTTATTTATTTGTGTATTTATCTGAGTGTTTGTTTATTTAATTTATTTATTTAAAGGTCCTACGGCCTTATTTAATTTCTTTATTTATTTAGTTAAAGGCCTTATTGCTTTATTTATTTATTTATGTGTTTATCTAGGCATTTGTTTATTTGTTTAAAGGTTCTATAGCTTTATTTTATTAAATTTAATGATTTATTTCTATTTTAGTTATTTAATGAATGAATTAATTAATCGGTCCTACTGCTTTATTTGTTCATTCACTCATTTATTTAAGAGCAGAACTCCCATCTCAGAGAAGTCTGAGTGGGATTAGGGTTTCTTGCAAGAAGAATTTTGCATTCCCAAGGCTGGAAGAAGGCCACTTGTCAACTGCAAGATTAGCAATGCAATCACCTGGTGTTTTAAATAACAGGAGAGGTGCTGGAACATGGAAACAAATTAAGCCTTGCCATGGATGAGAAAGCTTTACCTGAAAATTTTGTTGTGTATTTAGAGCTTAGCAACAGATGCTGCACCTGGAAAAAAGGAATTTACAGAGAGGTACAGAGCTGCCTCTGCACCTTCCCCCCAAACTGCTCCAAAACTCCCAATAATTGCAAATTAAATTCCAACAGAAGGAATGTGTACCAGCACCAAAAAGCAAGGGGAAACAACTTTGGTTGTTTCTGAAATGAACACATATATTGAGGTTTAATTGGTATTGGATTATAATGAGAACAGATTTGAAAATAACATAGCATGTTCTTATTTGGGTTTAGTGCCTGAGTGTGAGGTTTTTTTATTTATTTTTTTCAAACTGATTCATGAAACCTTGAATTAGTTATAATAGGAAAAGCAGCAATTTTCTCTATTGCTGTTTTCTGCCTGAAGTAATAAAGCTGAAAGACATTTCTATCAATGTTTTTACATCAGAAGAGAGAGCAAAAATCACTTTTTTTTTTTTCGACAGTTTTAAATCCTATTTTTTTATTTAATTTTAAACAAATCCTATTTCCCTTCATAGCAAACTTGGTTGTCCCTGATATTAACACCATTCAAAAATTATTTCCAACAAAACTGGAAGTCTTCAGCTATAACAGCCATACACTGTTGATAATTGGATTATGTCTTGGACTCTCTTTTAGGAAAGAGAGAGGTAAAACCCTTTTTATGAACTAGGCCTACAATGGATTAAACCTCAAGGCTGGGCTTAAAGAGGATGGAGCTGTGGCAGGTGAAGCTTTTATCATCCTCATGAAAGATAAGGGCAGGCAGGGGAGAAAGGGTGAGGAGGTGAGATACCCACAAATCAGCCACTAAATACACCACTGTGAAAAAACCTGTACTTCTTACACTAACTAAAGAAACAGATCCCATCCAGTGATTTTTCTCTATATTTAAATATCTTATTATGTTGTTTTTTTCCAAAATAACTTTCCTAAGGTTGACAGTGCTATATTTTACTGCAACTCTATAAAAAGTCCATTTATTTCTAATGACATATAAAAACAAGAAGTGAATTATGGGCAGCATGCTTGGTTTATTAATCTTTCCCAAAAGAGTCAGGGTAGAACTGCAAACATTGGTACTTTAGGCTAAGGAAGTTTGGTCCAAAATATTCCAGAAATGGTGTCCTGCAGCAGGTTTTGGTGCTTTTTTTGTGCTGTGGAATAATTTTCCCACAATATTGGGTGCACTGTAGAAAAAACTGTTCCCACAGAGCAAACTGCATTTCCCACTCATCCATAGGATAATAACAGGTTATTATTGATAACCTGATAATAACAATATCAGATAATCCTTTATCTTTAGTGGGGCTTTCCCTGGATAAATGTCCTGGGATGAGCAGGTATCAAATCTCTGCTCTTATCTCATCTTGGCTGCTTTGGGTGGATAAAATGGACAGAAAACAAAGGAGGTTCCATTTACAGTAAAAAACCTGGCCAGGGAATCTTTTATCAACCCACTCAGCACAGGACAGGTGTTTTTTGCAAAGCTTGTTGTGAACATGGAGTTTTATTTATTTGTACCTTTTCTTCAAGTAGAAACTCCACAAGAGATTAGGTGAACATTACAAATGTAGGAATTTCTATTCATAAAATAAGAGTTCTTATCTGTTCCTCCCTACCACAACAAGAATTCCCAGAGATTCAGACAATTTATTAAAGCTCACATTCCAGCTATCAAATGCTGATTTCCAAGTCTTTCCTTGTGAGGTGTCCCAGGAAACCACAGCAAAGTCAGAGCTGTCCCTCTCACCAGACTTCAGCTGGAGGTAAAGGATTTTCTGGTCTCTCTGCAGAGTGGGAAGCAATTCCTGAAGGAGATTTGTCCCCTGTTGTCCAAGGAAAGGGAATTCTGATTTCCCTGACAGCACAAGGTGATGCTCAGACCTGGTCACCAGGTGTGAGTGCACAGATTTCATCCCTGTGAGATCTGTCTCTTCCCTTCCCGTGCTCTAGGCAGCTCCAAAACAGCTCTGCTATTTTATTTCATGCTTTTATAAATAATATCTAAGAAGCAGGTAGCCAATAAAGAGGTAATTTTATGTTTTGCTTTAAGTGTGCATCGCTTTCCCTTTCTGTTATGACATTGATTTATGTATTATGCCAGAAACAGGAAATGTGTATGGGAAGAGCAGCAGCATCCCACACAAAACCACTGAATTCAGGCATTCCTTAGCCTGGAAAGTCACTCACAGGATTCTAAATCACATCACAGAGCTTTTTAGACATCACTTTTCATTACAAGAGAAGATTTTGTTTTTGCTGCTGTGTCCTGACACCTTCAATTGATCCAGCTCTCACTGCTCTGTAATATAGTCATTAAATATTGACTCTAATCCTTGATTTTCAGAGTATTAATTACCATTGATTGGAGGTTTTTTTAAAACCAGGTGGTTTTTCCTAAGAAGATGGGGAGAAAAAACCCTTTTATGACATGATGTAATTCTGAGTGCTGCTCTTGCTGGCTGTGACACTTCTCTTTAAGCATCCACAGCACAAGTTTGGGATTGTCCCTCCAGCAGAAAAAGAAACAGCTTTGAGAGGTGAAAACATGAAATCCATGTTCTTCTTCCCACACACTGAGAACTCTTCCCTGACCCAGGGATCTTTAGCAGAGCTGCCCAAACACAGCCAGCCCAGGGGGCCTTGGACACACAGGGAACAAAAATTGGAAATTTCTGTCTCCCAGCAAAATCTCCTGATGAGCAGCCACCACCAGACATGGAATGAGGGGTCCAATCCCTCCTTTACACATTAAAGAAGTGCCAGGATATGGGGAACAAAAAAAAAAGTGTAATCTTTCCTGGGGAACAAAATAAAGCTCCCTTGATCTTGTTTCTAACCAGATCTCTGCTTCCCACTGAGTGCTGCAGCTCCCAGCCTTGCAGGAGGAGCAGGAAGAGCAGAGTGAGGTGTGACAGGAGGCTGGGAAGAGGGAAGGATGCTGTTTTGCTGACAATTTCACTTCCAAAATTCCAAATTTCACACAGCCAAAGTGGGAGGCTGTTCCCTGGTGAGGGGCAGGCAGATCACGGCCCTTGGTTAAACAAACATTAAAACTCAGGGAGGAGCTGCCTGCTTCTTGCAGGGGTTGCAGGGGGTAAAATTCTGTTATCCTCCAGTTGCCTCTAATTGGCTTTTTCTGTAGTTTTGGGAAGCTTTGTACCTGGTGTCTCTACAGATATTTTTAATAGTTTTGTGGGTTTTTTTGTAAAAATCTTTCTTTAGAGCAGAGTGTGGCTCCTTCCCTCCTCCCTCTCCTTCCTGCCTGTGCCTCCATCACCCCTCCTGTCAGCAGCCACAAATTTCCAGCTCCTCTCTCTGTTTCCTCCTGCTCCTCTCAGGTTTTGTTTCTCTCTGCTCCTGTTCACTGTCATGGTTTTGATTCCTCCTGGGGTCACTTTTTGTCACCATCAGAAACTTCCCAGGAGCAGGGGGGGCAGGACGAGCCCCTTGTTTTGCTTTTTGTCTCTTACTCTGGTGGGCAAAATCTGTCTGGGGGCTTTGGAAGAGGGCAGGGAGGGACAGGAAAAGGATGAGAAATTTATTTTTATTTAGGAGAAATTCTTCCCTGGGAGGGTGGGGAAGGCCAGGCACAGGGAGAAGCTGTGGCTGCCCCTGGATCCCTGGAAGTGCCCAAGGCCAGGCTGGGCAGGGCTTGGAGAAACCTGGGGTAGTGGAGCTGTCCCTGGTGGCACTGGGTGATCTTTAATCCCCTCCCTCCCATCCCAAACCATTCTCTGGCTCTGAGACCATAATTAGTAAATAAGACATGAGAGGGGACAGTGAAGAAGTGACAATAAATTGTGCTGTCACCTTGTCTGGATTCCTAACAAGCATCTCTGCACTCTGGGGCTTGAAAATCTTGTTACAGAGCCAAATTTGTCTCTGGGAGATATTTTGTGAGGGTTTCCCTGCGTTAAAAAGAGCTGTATTACACTAAAAGATCCCATGTTGTGCTCGGAAAAGCTAAATTTAAAAGGTCCTGGATGTAGCAATTAGCACCATTCCTGACTAATGTGTGAATGCAACATGAATAATTCCATTGCCCTGGAATGGCACTGCTCCTCGTCAGGGACAGCTCAGCACAACAGTTCAGGAATAGTTCAGCAGAAATTGGTTTTAAGAAATACCAGCTCGTGTGGTGCAGGTATTTTTTTATCTCTATATTTATATCTGTGTCTTTATCTGTGTTTACAACACACAGAAAGAGTGTTTCTCCATAAAGCTGCACTGAAAACGGTTTCCCTTCAACTCACAAATGTCTGAGGTGTTTTAGAAAGCAGATGTTTCTAAAATACTCCCAAATTTCAGCCTCATGGAGAAAATACCCCTTAAAAATTTGCATTGCAACAATAAAAGCAGATGAAAGTGAGCCCTTCCCATAAAAAATTCCAGACAACCACAAGTGCAATCATAAGAGGAGATGCTGAAATGCTTTTGAACCCTGTGTTACTCTCTGATATTTTTTACTACATGTCATCCTGGATATTTCCCCTGTACTTAGCACTGCAATTAATAAAAATCCTCCTCTAAAGGTAACGAGGTGTCAGCTTCCCTTCCAGCTGAGACTGTCTGTTGATTAAAAACTACTTCCCTACGACATTAAGCTGCAAAGAACAACTCAAGAAAGGAAAAAAACCCCATAAGCCCGAGCCACGCACTGCCATTCCCCACAGATTTAAATTTAATTAAATGAGAAAACTGCAGGACTCTTTTTGCTCACACCAAAGATTCCCAGAGCTGTCCCAGGAGCTGTGCTCAGTTATTGCAAGGCACGGGCTCAGTTGGAATATTGTTTGATCATTAAGGCTGCCAGGCACTCCCCACCAGCTCTGGCAGCCAAAATGTCAGGGGGCCACACTGGAAATAAAAGGTCTTGGCCCTGAACTGGGATCACAGAATGACAGAGTCATAGATTGACAGAATGACAGAATCATAGAATGACAGAATCATAGAATGACAGAATCATAGAATGACAGAATCAAAGAATCAAAGAATGACAGAATGACAAAATGACAAAATCACAGAATGTCAGAATCACAGAATCACAGAATCAAAGAATCATAGAATGACAGAATAACAGAATCATAGGATCAGAGTCATAGAATGACAGAATAACAATCACAGAATGATAGAATGAAAGAATCAAAAAATCACAGGATCACAGAATCACAGAATCAAAGAATCATAGAATCACAGAATGACAGAATCATAGGATCAAAGAGTCACAGAATGACAGAATAACAGAATCACAGAATCAAAGAATCACAGAATCATATAATGACAGAATCACAGAATCAAAGGATCATAGAATGACAGAATGACAAAATCACAGGATCACAGAATAACAAAGAATCTTAGAATGACAGAATCGCAGGATCACAGGATCATAGAATGACAGAATCACAGAATCAAAGAATAACAAAATCACAGAATCCAAGAATCACAGAATGACAGAA